>NW_004443991.1:6837420-6867739 GCF_000243295.1 Trichechus manatus latirostris
AAAAAAAAAAAAAAGGTCCTCCAAGTATGAGAAGGGAGAGTGTTGCCATTCATGGGGTTGTTAACCAATGTCATAAAACAATATGTGTACCTACTGTTTAATGAGAAACTATTTGTTCTGTAAACCTTCATCTAAAGTTCCACTAAAAAATAAGAAGAAAAAAAAGTCCACATTCTATTGAATCACCTTTCTTTGGAATGGGTACAAGTATGGATCTCTTCCAATCAGTTGACCAGGTAGCTGGCTTCCTAATTTCTTGCCATAGATGAGTGAGGCTTCCAGAACCACATTCATTTGTTGAAACATCTCAGTTGGTATTCTGTCAATTCCTAGAGCCTTGTTTTTTTTGCAAATGCCTTCAGTGCAATTGGACCTCTACCTTCAGTACCGTCAGTTCTTGATCATATGCTACTTGATGAAATTCTTTTGGGTACAGTGACTCTGTGAACTCCTTCCATCTTCTCTGATGTTTCCAGCATTGTTCAATGTTTTCCCCAAAAAAATCCTTCGATATTGCAACTCAAGTCTTGAATTTCTTCTTCAGTTCTTTCGGCTTGAGAAATGCTGAGCATGTTCTTCCCTTTTGTTTCTTTATCTCCAGGTCTTTGCACATTTCATTATAATATTTTACTCTGTCTTCTTGAGCCTCCCTTTGACATCTTCTGTTCAGCTCTTTTACTTCATCATTTCTGTCTTTCTCTTTAGTTACTCAACAATCAAGAGCAAGTTTCAGTCTCTTCTGACACCCATTTTAGTCTTTTCTGTCTTTTAATGACCCTTGCTTTCTTCATGTATGATGTCCATGATGTCATTCCACAACCTGTCTTGTGTTCGGTCATTGGTGTTCAATGTATCAAATCTATTCTTGAGATGGTTTCTAAATTCAGGTGGGGTATACTCAAGGTCATACCTTGCCTCTCATGGACTTGTTCTAATTTTCTTTGACTTTAGCTTGCATATGAGCAATTAATGGTCTGTTCCTCAGTCGGCCCCTGGCCTTGTTCTCACTAATGATATTGAGCTTTTTCATCATCTTTTTCCACAATATAGTTGATTTGATTCCTATGTATTCCATCCAGTGAGGTCCACAAGTGTAGCTGCTGTTTATGCTATTGAAAAAAAGTATTTGCAATGAAGAATTCATTGGTCTTGCAAAATTCTATCATGTGATCTCCAGCTTCATTTCTATCACCAAGGCCATATTTTCCAACTACTGTTCCTTCTTTGTTTCCAACTTTTGCATTCTAATCATCAGTAATTATCAGTGCATCTTGATTGCATATTTGATCAATTTCAGGCTGCAGTAGTTGGTAAAAATCTTCAATTTCTTTGTTTTTGGCCTTACTGGTTGTTTCACCAATTTGAATAACAGTCGTATTAACTGGTCTTCCTTGTAGAGTATGGATATTAGCCTATCACTGACAATGTTGTATTTCAGAATAGGCTTTGAAATGTTGTTTTTGATTGACAATGAATGTGACACCATTCCTCTTCAATCTGTCATTCCTGGCATAGTAGACCGTATTATTGTCTTATTCAAAAAGCCCAATACCAGTCCATTTCAGTTCACTTATGCATAGGATATCAATTTTTATGCATTCCGTATCATTTTTGATAACTTCCAACTTTCCTAGATTCATACTTCATACACTCCACTTTCCAATTATTAATGGATGTTTGCAGCTGTTTCTTTTCATTTTGAGTCGTGTCACTTCAGCAAATGAAGGTCCCTAATGCTTGACTCATCCATGTTATTAAGGTCAACTGTACTTTGAGGAGGCAGCTCTTCCCCAGTAGTATTTTGAGTGCCTTCCAACCTGAGGGCCTCATCTTTCAACACTATATCAGACAACGTTACAGTGCTATTCATAAGGTTTTCACTGGCCAATTTTTTTAGAAGTAGATTGCCAGGTTCTTATTCCTAGTCTGTCTTAGTTTGGAAGCTCAGCTGAAAGCTGTCTACCAGCGATGATCTTACTGGTATTTGAAATACTGGTGGCAAACTTCCAGTATCACAGCAACAAGCGGGCTACCACAGTATGACAACCTGACAGACATGTGTTGGGATAATTATGTAAGTTCTGTTTTGTAGATATCCTTTATCAAACTGAAGAAGTTGCATTCTACTCCGTGTTTATTGATAGTTTTTTTTTTTTTAATCTTAAAAGAGCCGTAGATTTGGCCAGATACTTTTTCTGCATCAATTGGTATAATCATATATATACTTTTTTTTAGCTTGTAGATATGGTGGATTACCTTGCCTGATTTTCTAATGTTGAACCAGCCTTGCATAGTTGGAATAAATCTCATTTGGTAATGATGTGCAATTTTTTTATAAACTGTTGGATTTGAATTCGCTAATATATGTTCATGAAATATATTAGTCTGTAGTTATCCTTTCTTGCAAGATTTTCATCTGGTTTTGTTGTAAGGGTAATTAATGCTGGCCCCATAGAATGAGTTAAGAAGTATTACCTCTACTTCTTTCTTCTGGGAGAGATTTTGGAGAATTGATATCACGTCTTCCTTAAGTATTTGGTAGAATTCACCAGTGAAACCACCTGGGCCTAATGATTTTTTTCTTGGAAGGTTATTATCCATTGAATTCCTTTAATAGAGATATAGTCCTATTCAGATTATATATTTCTCCTTGTGTTAGTTTTGGTAGTTTGTTTCTTTCAAGGAATTGATCTACTTAATATAAATTATCAAATTGGTATACATTTTTTACTAAACCAAAATCAAACCCATTGCCTTCAAGTCAATTGTGACTCAGAGTGACCCCCTATAGGATGGAGTAGAACTGCCCCATAGGGTTTCCAAGGATCAGCTGGTGGATTCAAACTGCCAACTTTTTGGTTAGCAGCCATAGCTCTTAACTACCACACCACCAGGGCTCCAGAATTGTTACTAACACCACTTTATTTATTTATTTTTATGTCCATGCATGGCATCAGTAGTAATGATGGACACACTCCCAACCCCCTCTTTCATTTTTTATATCATTAATTTTGTCTTCTTTTTTTATTGGTTTGTTTGTGTTTTGTTTTGGTTAGCCTGGCTAAATGTTTATCCATTTTATTCATCTTTTCAAAGAACCAGCCTTGGTTTTCTCTATAATTTTCCTGTTTTGAATTTTATTGATTTATGCTTTAATGTTTTTATTTCTTATTTTTGCTTGATTTAGGCTTAAATTATTCTTGTTTCTCTAGTTTCTAAATTAGAAACTCAGGTAAGTTATTTTAGATCTTTCTTCTTTTCTAATATATTCATTCAATGCTGTAAATTTTCCTCTAAGCACTTCTCGCACTGCAACCCATACATTTTGATATTTCATCTTACGTTATTACAAAATACTTTATAAATTTTTAAAACATCTTCTTTGACCTGTATGTTATTTAGAAATAAGTTATTTAATTTCCAAATGTTTTGAATGTAGCCTATCTTGTTGAATTTTCCTTAGGAACTTTAAGAGAATGCGCACCCTGTTATTGTTGAAAGGAGTATTCTCTAAATGTCCACTGAATTCAGTTAATTGATAATGTATTTAAGTTTAACTAGATCCTTACAGATTTTTTGGCTGCTTTAGATACAGGAGTCTTGAAGTCTTCAACTATAATAGTGGATTTGTCTATTTCTCCTTTCAGTTTTATCCATTATTGCTTCATGCATTTTGATGCTTCATTGTTAGGTGCATATACATTTAGGATTGTTATGATTCTTTGGAGAACTGACCCTTGTATCAATATGTAATGTCCCTTTTATCAGTAATAATTTTCCTGTTCTGATGTTTGCTTTACCTGAAACTAATATGGCTACTCCAGCTTTCTTTAAAATTATACCTAACATGGTCTATCTTTCCTTATCCCTTTCCTTTTAACCTAAATTTATACTTTTAAAGTAGATTTATTGTCAACAACATGTAGTTGGATTTTTAAAATTTGTATTCACACTGATAATCTCTATCTTTCAATTGGGGTTTTTATATTATTCACATTTAAAGTTATTATTGATTTAGTAGGATTAGTATCTACCAAGTTGGTAACTGTTTTCTATTAGTTGTATTTATTCTTGAATTTTCCCCCATCTCCTCTTTTTTCTGTGTTCTTAGGTTTTAGTTGAGCATTTTATACGATTCCATTTTATTTTCTTGCTAAGCATGTCAATTATACTTCATTTTTAATATTTTTCCTTCAAATAGCACTAGGCTACTTCACATGTATTGAAGAAACTTCTAATAGGGTATTCCCTTCTATTCATTATGACATTTCACTTTACAATTGCTAAAATAACCCAATCCATTGATTACTACTCCAAAGTTAATAGTTATCTTTTAAATCAATTAAGAAAAAGATTCTTTCACCTTTATTTATTCCTTCTCCAGTATTCTTCCTTTGTTTATGTAGATTGAGTATGTCACCTACAAGATTTTCCTTTCCCTTGACGAATTCCTTTTAAAACTTCTTTCAGGGAAGATATGCTGGCAATGAATTTCCTTGGTCTTAATTTGTCTGAGAAAGTCTTTACTTCTACTGCATTCTTGGAGGATAATCTTTGCTAAGTGTATAATTATTGGTTGATGATTTTAGTTTTCTTTCAACACTTTAAATATTCACTTCTCTCTCTTCTTGCCTACATAATTTCTGGTGAGAAATCTCCCTCAAATATTTTCCTTACTTTCCCCTCCTCTGGTTTCTTTCAAGATACTCTCTTTCTATTTTGTTCTCTGCAGTTTGAATATGATATGCCTATGTATAATTTTTTTTTTCTTTTTATATATATCCTGCTTCATGTTCTATGAGCTTCCTAGATCTGTGGTTTGGTGTCTGTCATTAATTTTTTTTTTTTTTTTTTTGTATTTTCACTTTTTTTTAATTGTGCTTTAGATGAAGGTTTACAGAGCAAATTAGTTTCTCATTAAACAATTAATACACATACTGTTTTGTGACACTGGTTGCCCATCATGTCTCCACCTTAGGCTCCCCATTACCAGCTTTCCAGTACCTTCCTGCCTTTTCGTCCTTGCCCCTGGGCTGGTGTGTCCATTTATTCTCATTTTGTTTTGTAGGTCTGTCTAATCTTTGGTTGGAAGGTGAACCTCAGGAACAACTTCAGTACTGAGTTAAAAGGGTGTCTGGGGGGCATACTCTCAGAGTTTCTTCAGTCTTTGTCAGACCAGTAAGTCTGGTCTTTTTTTTTGTGCATTAGAAATTTGTTCTACATTTTTCTCTAGCTCTGTCTGGGACTCTCTATTGTGATCCCTGTCAGAGAAGTTGGTGGTGGTAGCCAGGCACCATCTAGTTGTGCTGGACTCAGTCTGGTGGAGGCTGTGATAGGTGTGGTCCATTAGTTCTTTGGACTAATCTGTCCCTTGTGTCTTTGGTTTTCTTCATTTTACCTTGCTCCAGAAGGGGTGGGACCAGTGGAGCATCTTAGATGGCAGCTCACAAGCTTTTAAGACCCCAGAAGCTACTCATCAAAGTAGAATGTAGAACATTTTCTTTACAAACTCTATTATGCCAGTTGAGCTAGATGTCCCCCGAGACCATGGTCCCTAGCCCAGTAATTTGGTCCCCCAGGGAATTTGGATGTATCTGTGAAGCTTCAATGACCTTGCCTTGGTCAAGTTGTGTTGACTTCCCCAGTATTGCGTACTGTCTTACCCTTCATCAAAGTTACTGTTTATAGATTATCTAGTTAGTGTTTTTCCCTCCCCACCTCTCCCTTCCCTGGTAACCATCAAAGATTGTTTCTTTCTGTGATGTAAACCTTTTCATGAGTTTTTATAATAGTTATTTATACAGTATTTGTCCTTTTGTGATTGACTTATTTCACTCAGCATAATACCCTCCAGATTCATCCATGTTGTGAGATGTTTCACAGATTCATCATTGTTCTTTATTGTTGCATAGTATTTTATTGTGTGTATGTACCATAGTTTGTTTATCCATTCTTCTGTTGATATGCCCTCAGGTTGTTTCCATCTTTTTGCTATTGTGAATAATGCTGCAGTGAACATGGTTGTGCATGTGTCTACTTGTGTTTCAGCTCTTATTTCTCTAGGATATATTCATTAATTATTTTTTGAAGTGCCATTATTACTTCAAGCATTTCTTCCGCTGTTTTCTCTCTTCCTTCTCTTTGTGATATTCCAATTATTCACATGCATGTTTTAAAATTGTTCTGTGGTTTTCTTTTTCTCTTTGCATTTTAGCCTGGAAAGGTACTATTCACATATCTTCAAGTTCACTGATTCTTTTCCTCATTATGTTATGTCTAGTTTACTGATAAGCCCACAAAGACATTTTTCACTTCTATTACTGTGTTTTTGATCCATAACATTTTTCTTTTGATTCTTTCTTAGACTTTCCATCTCTCCGCTTGCATTGTTCATGTGTTCTTATTCTTTGTCTCCTTTTTCTATTAGAAATATTAACATATTAGTCATAGTTATTTTTAATTCCTTCCTTGATAATTCCAAAATCTATGTCATGTCTGAGTATAGTATTGATGCTTGCTTTGTCTCTTCAGACTGTATTTTCTTTTCTTTCTTTCTTTCTTTTGCCTTTGGCATGTCTATTGAGATGCCAGGTGTTGAGGTGGTCAATTAGGAGCAAAACTGAAAGCAGCAATCAAAGCTTCATTCCTTTGCTACAATAGTATAAGCAAGACACAAAAATAGATGCCAACTCCCCAGTTTTCCATTCTTCCTCATGAAATAGCACTGGGTGAGGGTCAGATGACATGTAGTGCAGGCAGGGGTAATCATCTCACTACTGAGGAGCCCGGAACAAAAGGCTCTTGCCCTTTTATGACCCAGAGTCTAGGGTGAGGAAGAGGTAAAAGAACTAGGAGTGAAAAAGTATTGAGTCATACTGGGAAAAAGTGCCTCAGCTAAGGTCCCCTAGTAAAGAGGTCTTGATGGAGACACCTGGGAAGTGCCTCAGCCAAGGCCTCCAATAAATTGGGGCAGAGGCTGAGTCTAGGACTACAACTCCCTCCAAAGAGGAACTGACTGCACCAAGTCAGGCAGTGTGGGAGAGCAGCTTCCTCCTACAAGGCTGGCAAAGCCTTATAACTGCCTCTGGTCAGGCATGAAAGGTCACATAGGATTTTGGCCTGTAACTGGGCTCCTCAGTGTCTTCTAATTTTCTGTCGAAAGCTGACTCCCTTCACCACCCCCAAGTAATAGTAACTGAGCTAAATAGGTCTTTAATGTGAGGATTTCTGTTACTCTGTCTAGGAGTGGGCTGTGTTTAATGTTTGCTCTAGCTGTAGGTGCCAGAGTCTTCAAATTCTTCTAGTGTGCTTACTTGTCTCTCCCCTCTTGTCTTTGAGCTTCCCTAAGTACTTCTCTTCAGAGAGATTCTCTGTTCTGCAACCCCTTCAGCTGTAATCCACTGTGTTACGCTGGAGCCCTGGTGTTGTGGCTATCAGGTGAGTGGGGGGCAACATTCTATAATATTACAATTAATCCTTAGGCTTGTATTGGGCCTGTGTTTCTGGACTTTGACCTTATAAGTATTTTTCTAGCCGTATAACTTTTTTTTCCCCTTAAGTGAGACAGAAATACTAGAAAGAGGGGATGGATGACCTTCCCCAACTGTGATAAGGCTCTGATAAATTATTTTTCCCTACACAGTAGACCTTTGCTATGGAGAATGCTCTCAGTATATTTCTCAATGATTATTCTTCTCCTCTCCTTGCCAGAGCCACAAGAGAATCTTTCTCATATATTCACTGTGAGAACCTGGTTGGGTTCCTGGAGATAACAGTCCCAAAAGTATGAGGGATGCCCTGAGACGGAGGCTTTCAGTCGTTTCTCACTCTCATGCTAGTCCATAACCTCAGTAATTAATCAAAATTACCATTTAAGCATGCATACTAGTTTATAGGATTTGTTGGGTGGCACAAACTAACCAGCAGTTTGGCAGTTCAAACATACTTAGAGGTGCCTCAGAATAAAAGTCTGGCAAACTGCTTCTAAAAGGTCACAGCCTTGAAAATCCTATGGAGTGCAGTTCTACTCTGCAACACACGGCGTTGCCATAAGTCAGAATCTACTCGATGGCAATTAGTGTAGAGAGGCAGAAATAGATATAGCAGGTTATGGCTCCAATAGCTTCTGTCCATGTAATCAGATTTGGGCTGTGACTCCCTGAATTGACCTATCTCTCCAGATTTTGGGAAGGCAGTTTGTCTTGAACTTCAGTTTTATCATGGATCCAAGAAAAGTCATGATTTTTAGTTTCTTAAACTTTCTTCTTCTGCAGTATCAGGGATGAAACTAGGAATCTTTCACTTCTTTTTTTCTTGCGGTTCCATTATCTTGAAATGTGGACATGACGCCATATTAAACAAGAAAATAAAAGTCACATTTTGGAATTGGTAGCACACTAAAATGGAAGGAGACTGGATCCTTGAATGACATCATGGAGCAAACCACCCTACCATCTCAGAACATTTACACAAAAGAGAAATCAACCTGTATCTCATTTAGACCATGGCATTTGGATGCTCTTTTTTTTTAAAGAAATAAGAATTTAAACAATTTGCTGACTAATAAAGAAGTATTTGATCCATATTATTGTTTTGCATCAATCATTATGGCCCTGCCACACACACCCAGATACTCTTTGTTTTTACAAACAGACAATATTTATTTTTTCACAACTCTACATCTCATGAAACATCACTTTCTTAGTTTCACTGAGAATCCTTAATAAACTTTCCTCAAATATTCCTATTCTAAAATTTGACTCATTAAATATTTTTAATTCTTACAATTCTATAGTTAATATCATAGCATAGGTAGGTACGTCCTCTTCAGTCTGAAATAAACTCTCTCGTTTACAATTATATTTCAAAATTTACCCCCAACAAATATGAGACTAACAAGCTATCCTTCTGGGAAGTATTTTCCCTGGACCAGATTTTCCTCTGTGGTCCAATGAATTCTGGTTTTCAAAGATGGTAAGAGATGTTTCTCAAAAAAGATAAAAACAAGCACATGGTTTTTGCAATAAAATATCTTTGGGCAGTATTGCACACTATATTCTTTTCTTAAAGATTCACACTGTCCTTCAGTATTTTATTACTCTGAGAATTTCTGCAGTAAAGATATGTTACTAAACACAATATCTTCCAAATGCATTGGGTCATAGACCTTTTTTTACAAAAATATTTTATTAATAGCTGAATGAATTAATGAACATTTGGGAAAAGCATATTATTGTTCCATGGTAGAGAGAGAGGTTATACTCAGAACCTTAAAGATAAGAAAAATTTTAAATAGTTAAAGTTGTTTCTGATTCAAATATTTCTCTCTTAATACTTCTGCTTCTCTGGCTAATTCTGACATGGTGCCATTTCAACAACAAAATGAAAGTCACATTTTAGAACTGGCAGCACATTTCAGCACATTCACACAAAAGGGAAATGGCTATGTGTGGCTGCCATCCAAGTCCTAGCTGTCCAGTGAAACACATTTATGGATTCCTTCAAGAGAGCTTAAAGGAGCCTTCCTACTGCACAGTTTCCTGGTATGGCAAAACGCCACTCCACTGCTTCTTGTTGCTGGGGTTCCTTCAGTCAATATATATCCTTCTTGGATGGGAAAGTGAGAAGAAAGGGCTCAGCTCCTTGGCTTTTGACTCAGAGAGACTCCCTATCTATCTATCCAGTTTTAAATGATGTGTATGAGGAGTACAGGCTCCTTCTGAGCTAACACAGGAGCAAGTCAGCAGGTCTGCTGGCTAAAAGAACATGTCTCTTCAGGTCTTCTTCCTTGTTCTATCATGTTGAATTCTATAAACCTCAAAGGCTGTAGAGCCTCCAAGGATTCATGTCTCCCCAGATCTCTTTTCATATTTATTTGGATTTGAAGGTGATTTTGAGGGAAGTGAGGTATTTTTTGGTGTCTTTTAGAGCAAAAAGAAGATGGAGAAGCATTTGGACCTAGAAGCTGAAAGCTCTTTGAACTTAGAATATTGAGCACTTAGTACCTTTGGTGTCCAGCTTTAGTCCTTAATTGTAATTCAAGGAGAAACAGAAAAATATGATAATCTTGTTATGTTATAATAAAAGGCTTTGCTGGTAGTTAGTGATTTCCTTTTTAAAATTGTTTTTGAGTCTTTAGAAATATATAAGAAAATGTTCTCTTTAAAACAAATTTCTATAAAATATGATTCCTCTCACAAATTTAGTGCATTTATAATTTTATCTGCTCTTTTTTATAGGCAGCATTTAATTTTATCTTACTCAAATTCAAGAACTGAGAGAACACATTTTTTTGAGGCTGAAAACACTCGGCTTAATTTTAAAGACATATTTTCCAGAGTTTTTGAAATCTCAAAAACCTTTCCAACAGTAATTATTTACTGGCAGATCAACATTTTGTAATCTTCTTAGTCAGAGCATGGGATGCAAAACCATCCTCAAGTGGTTGCAAAAATACTTTATAACTTATGAACCGCAAGGAAAATAAGCCGTGGACATTCGGTCCATCAGTGGTCCGGTTAAGAGAGTGGTCTAATGAACCACACATGGAACCTGGAATTTCACTTTCTATAGTCAGTTAAGTGACCTTGTAGATACAATCATCATATCCATTTTCTCATATATTAACAGACCAAACTCTACTGGAAAAGGAAGAGAGAACTATCCAGATGACAACATAATGTAATTTTAACTATAAATAATTTTGAAAGTGTTAAAATTATAACAGAAAATAGAATATAGAAAGTAAAGTATCACATTTTTTAAAGATTAAACTTTATATAGAAAATGCATATCATTTAAAATAAAAAGGCACATTGTGGAAAAAGCTATAAACTTTACCCTTACTTCATGCAGTTACCAAAAGCATAAGATCATTTCATATCAAACTCCTCAATTACATTTGGAATGACTTTGTTGGCACTTTTCAATAATGCTTTACATACCTAAAAGGTTCATTTACATGTAATGTCTAAATCACAGAGAGAATCTGACACTTTGAGAATCACTTTACAGAATTGTAGTTCTCTCTTACAGTAAACATAGTTCTATTTGCCCATTAAAAACGCTGCATTTTTAATATGTCCCTCTGCTCTTCCTCTGTCTCCTTTTACCTTCAGACCAGTGAATTCAGTTCACATCTAAAAACCCATTAACTTCCACACATGCCACAGAGTAGGAATGGTCTGGAAAAAAGGAAAAATACAAAAAAGAAGTTACTGCTCTACCTCTGAACTTTATGTCAAATGGGAAGATAACCTCAGGACTTAATCTTTTCTCAGCATGTACATTTTAAACTTTTTAACTAGCATGTTGGCTTTACATTTTCCAAATAAAGATTTGAATTTGACCCATACTCTCTGTCACATAGGCAACCTCTCTTACAATATCACTTTAAGACAATTTAGGACAAGTCTCCACCAAGTAAAAGCTGTAGGAAGTCTATTAGGGACAATTAGGAATTTTAATTCAGACATAATAGTTTTTTAAAGACAAACACGAATTAATGTCTTCACAGATTTTAAATTTAGTTATATAAAATTTGGTTTTTAATACTTGTAAGCACACATTTGTGTAATATTAGATCACACAAACATTTTCCTCAAAAATACAATATAATCTTATTTTAAAAAGTAATTGAGAATAAAAAAAGAGAACAGTAATAATAGTTATTATATAATTAGTGCTTATGACATGATAGCCACTCCTAGAACTTTACATATATGTCATTTAGTCCTAACAATAACAGAATATGATAGTTAACATTGTCCTTGTTTTCCAGATGTTAAAATGGAAGCTCAAAGAAGCTAAGTGACTTGTATATAAGTAGTAGAGCCACTATCTAACATCATTATGCCTGGTTCCAAAGCCTGCTCTTCTAAACAGACCCGTATATGCTCATAAATAAATATGGATTTCCAACAAATTTCAGGAGTACGAATGTTTCATAAAAAAATGGTTCTAAGATTTTCTTTAAAGCTCTTCTTATATACCTAAAATTCAAGTTAGGTAACACAAAATAAGATAACTTTTTTGACAATTTAAAGTATATATTTTATCATTAGTAAAACAATGCATTATTTCTCATTCAAATAGTAATTTCTAGCATTATTACAAATACTAAAATAAATGGACACATTTGTCCTGGGGAAAAAAATCTTTAATTCGTTTAATGTCCTGAAATTTTTTTCCTCATTCTAACCGTATTAATGCCTTTATTTTGAAACACAGGCAGTCAAAATAGAGCATTATATGGGTGTGTTTACTCCAGACCTCAGAAATGCTCTGTGGCATTCATCCTATAGGTAAAATTTTGCACCCAATCCTCTTAATAGCTTTGAATACAGAAAACGTTTTCATCATTTCTGTTAGTACTGTCAAGGATATTTAAAATAACCTAATAGCAAGCATTTTTTCTCCTCCCCAAATGTGCAGAAATTTCTATCACTTTTTTTTGTCTTTTAATGAGTTTTCATATTCAGATTAATTGTCCACAGATCACATCAAAGATGTAGTGAAATCCATGTGAAATTGTTCGCTACAGATTAGGAAGTAAGCACAAGTAAGCCTGTACTTAACCTTTCTTATTGGGTAATCCTCCTCTGAATATTTCCCTTGTTTACACTGATGCTCTGCTCTACCAAACTTGATGTCCTTTTCTAGCTCTCTTGATTAAACCAGAACCAAACCAAACCCATTGCCGCCAAGTCGATTCTGACTCATAGTGAACCTACAGGACAGAGTAGAATTGCCACAGTGTGTCCAAGGAGTGACGGGAGGATTCGAACTGCCAACCTTCTGGTTAGCAGCTGTAGCTCTTAACCACTTTGCGCCAGGGGTCCCATACTCTAACTAGGAAAGATATATACTCTATTTTTAGAAAATTCATTTCCAGTTAATTAATTGATTTTAAAGATATATGATTCACTAAGTAGAAATTTTTTTCCCAGCTTGCTAAACAATTTGGAAACTGTGATCCTTCTGTTATTTCAGTACAATATATTACTGCTCCCAAAACCCATTGCCATCGAGTTGATTCTGACTCGTAGTGCCAATATAGGAAAGAGCAGAACTGCCCCATAGGGTTTCCAAGTCTGTAAATCTTTACAGGAGCAGACTGCCACATCTTTCTCCCATGGAGCAGTGGTGGATTTGAACCACTAACCTTTTGGTTAGCAGCTGAATGCTTAACCACTGCGTCACCAGGGTTCCTCCTATATCTCTGCTAAGTAGTGAAAAAAGTTTTAAAGCTTAATCCACAAACTCAAGTGTATAAAAAAAGAACTTCCTTTTTTTTTTTTTTAAACTTAGTTTCTGCTGCTTGGTATAGGCTTAAACGTTGTCAGTTTGGGAGTACCCACCCCTCTCCACCAAGTTGGACTCTCCCTGGGAGCATGGCATAGGTTTCTACTCTTGAATTCCCCTAACCCATATGATGTTTTTGCCATTTCTCTCCTGAACTTACACTAGGAGTTGGGGGCAGAAATCTCCCAGATTTTAGGGACCTTCAATCACAGCTTTACCCTTTACCTTTCAATATGTTTACCTTTCCATATCTTTGCCATTTTGTTCTTTGGCCACATCTACCTGCAAGCACCCAACTTTAAAATAATACAGAAAAAATTAGCATGTCCTACAGCAGTGCCTTGAGTAGAAACTCAATGAATGGGCTGCTGAGGAAATCACAAGTTTTCCAAATTTAACTGCTTTCTCTGGTTATGGATAAACAAACTTTTTTTTCCCATTCATTTCAGGACCTCTGTCACTATCCACAGTCTCTAACATCAATCTTTCCAGTGCTTCTAAATTCACATTTCCTTACCCACCTTCACTTTCAAAAATAGCCTCAGGGGACCTCATACCATCAACAAAGCAGTGCTGGGAGCAGAGCGCGTCGTTTGGACCGGGGTCCCTGCGCAGAGAAGCTCCTAGTCCAGGGGAACACCGAAGAGAAGAGGGCCAACAGAGAGAAAAAGCCTTCCCCTGGAGCTGATCCCCTGAATTTGGACTTTTAGCCTATTTTGACTATGAGGAAATAAATGTATCTTCATTAAAACCATCCATCCGCTTGTGGTATTTCTGATATAGCAGCACTAGATGACTAAGACAGAATTTGGTACCAAGACTGGGGTGCTGCTCTTACAGATACCAAAAATGTGGAAGTGGTTTTAAAACTGTGAATGGATAGACGTGTGGCAGTGACAGAGGACCAGCAGCAGCAGAGAATCTACAGCAGCAGAGAAGCGGCAGCAGCAGAGAACCAACAGCAGCAGAACCAGGAGACCGGTGAAAGACGGCGCTGGAGCCAACCCACGGAGTGAGAGAGCTGAATGCCTGTGTGCAGAAGGCTTCTTGGCGGAGTGGGGTGCCTCCGGGCACTTACCGGTGGAGCTACTGAGCTTTGGAACACTTGCCCCAGCAGGGCAGATGCGGATATGAGGCCTGATGACCGAGAGGCTGTAGGAAGCAGAAGCTGAAGAGACAAGGGACACAAGA
This sequence comes from Trichechus manatus latirostris, assembly GCF_000243295.1. Lineage (NCBI taxonomy): Eukaryota > Metazoa > Chordata > Mammalia > Sirenia > Trichechidae > Trichechus > Trichechus manatus. Next base: position 6,851,914 of record NW_004443991.1, read on the forward strand.
AGCTGAGCTGCTTCAGCCTCAAAAGGGTTGCTATGAGTCAGAACCAACACGACAGCAACAACAACATGCTTACATAAGGAGTTCCTGGGCAGTGGAAATGATTAATGAGGTTGGTTGCTAACCAAAATATTGGAGACTCAAGTCCACACAGAGGTGCCTCAGAAGAAAGTCCTGGCAATCTACTTCAAAAAATCAGCCATTGAAAATCTTATGGAGACAACTGACCTGACAGAAATAACGAGAATTAGAATATCATGAACATGTGTATGGCAACAATCTGGATAACCTAGATGAAATGGACAAATTATTAGAAGTTCACAACTTACCCAAACTGACTCAAGAGGAAATAAAAAGTCTCAACAGACCCATAACAACTGAAGAGAACAAATCAGTGATCAAAAACTTCTTAGCAAAAAAAGGTCCTGGACCAGATGGCTTCATTGGGGAACTCTACCGAACATTTACAGAAGAACTGACACCAATACTGTTTAAATTGTTCCAAGAGATAAAGGAGGAAGGAATACTCCTTCATTCATTCTATGAAGCAAACATAACCCTGATACCAAAACCAGGCAAAGACCACAAGAAAAGAAAACTACAGGCCAGTATCGCTTATGAATATAGATGCAAAAATCTTCAACAAAATACTAGTGAACAGAATCCAACAGCATATTAAAAGAGTCATACACCATGACCAAGTGGGCTTTGTTCCAGGGATACAGGGACGGTTCAATATTAGAAAATCAATCGATGTAATATACCACATCAATAGAACAAAGGAAAAGAACCACATGATCATCTCTATGGATACAGAAAAAGCATTTGATAAAATCCAACACCATTTCTTGATGAAAACCCTAAAGGAGACTGGATAGAAGGGAAATTCCTCAGTATGATTCAGAGCATATTTGGAAAACCAACAGACCACATTGTACTTCATGGAGAAAGACTGAGAGCTTTCCCCTTGAAACTGGGAATAATACAAGGGTGCCTGCTCTCACTACTTCTATTCAATATTGTATTAGAAGTCCTAGCCAGAGCAATAAAACAAGAAAAAGAAATAAAAGATTGGAAAAGAAGAAGTAAAATTATCTTTACTCGCAGATGATATGATCCTATATATAGAAAATCCCAAAGAGTCCACAAGAAAACTTCTTGAGCTAAAAGAGGATTTAAGCAAAATTGCAGGGTACAAGGTAAACACACAAAATCAGTTGCGTTTCTATACACCAGCAATGAGAACTCTGAAAGGGAAATTAGGGAAACAACTCCATTTACAATAACATCTAAGAGAATAAAATATCTAGGAATAAATTTAACCAGGGATGTGAAGGACTTATACAATGAAAACTGTAAAACATTGCTGAAAGAGATTAAAGAAGACCTAAATAAATGGAAAGATGTTCCATGTTCATGGATTGGAAGACTTAATATTGTTAAGATGTCAATACTACCTAAAGCAATCTATAGATTCAACACAAAATTCCAATAGCCTCTTTATGTAAATAGAAAAACCAATCCTTAACTTTATATGGAAAGGCAAGAGGCCCTGAATAGCTAAAACAATGCTAAAAGAGAAGAACAAAGTAGGAGGACTCATACTTCCTAATTTTAAAACTTATTAGTTACAGTAATTGAAACAGCCTGGTACTGGTATAACAACAGGCACATAGACCAATGGAATGGAATTCACAGTCTAAAAATAAACCCACGCATATATGGTCAACTGATTTTTGACAAAGGTGCTAAATCCATTTGATGGGAAAAGAAGAGTTCTTTCAATAAACGGTGCTGGGAAAATTGAATTTCCACATGCAGAAAAATGAAACAGGATCCTTGCCTCACACCATACACAAAAACAAATTCAAAATGGATTAAGTACCTAAATGTGCAAACTAAAACCATAAAATTCTTAGAAGAACAAGCAGGGGCAATGCTGTAGGCCTACCTTTCAACAATGTATTATCTAATAACAAAAGCACAAACAGCAAAAGACAAAATAAATCAATAGGATTTCATAAAAATTAAAAACTTTTGTTCATCAAATGACTTTACCAGAAAAGTGAAAAGGCAAACTACCAACTGGGAGAATATCTTCAGAAATCATACATCGGACAAGAATCTAATAACCAAAATATATATAAACTTCGACAACTTAACAACAAAAAGACAAATAACCCAATCGTAACATGGGCAAAGGACTTGAATAGACATTTCAGAAAAGAGGACATTCAAATGGCCACCAAACAGATGAAAAGATGCTCAGCATCATGAGCCATCATAGAGATGCAAATCAAAAGCACAATGAGATACTGTTTCACTCCTACCAGGATGGCTAAGATAAAAAAACAAAAAAAACAAAAAAAAACAGAAAATAACAAATGTTGGCAATAATGTGGGGAAATTGGAACCCTTATCCACTGCTAGTGGTAATGCAAAATGATACAGCTGCTGTGGAAAATAGTGTGGTGATTTCTCAAAAAACTAAAAATAGAACTACTGTATGACCCAGACTTGAAAGCAGAGCCTCAAAAAGAGACTTGTAAACCAATGTTCATTGCAGCACTATTCACAATAGCCAAAAGGTGGAAACAACCTAAATGCTCATCAAGAGAGGAGTGGATAAACAAAACGTGGTACATACATACAGTGGAATACTACTCAGCCAGTAGGAGAAATGAAGTCTTGATACATGCTACAGTATGGATGGAGCTTGAAGACGTTATGCTGAGCAATAAGCCAATCACAAAAGGATGAGTGTTGTATGACCTCACTTACATAAAAAGACAAGAAAAGGAAAATGTATAGAGACCAAAGTTTATTAGTGGTTGCCAGGAGCCAGAAGGAGGAGGAAACAGGGGTGGGGATGGGGGTAGTGGTTGGGTTTAATAGTGATGGAAAATTGTATTGATTAAGGGTAAGTTTGCACAGCTGATTATTTGCTGTCAATAAGTTGTACACCTGTAAAATGTTGAATTGGCAAAAGTTGTGTGATAGATATAGTTACAACAATGACACACACAAAAAAGAGTAGCTTATATATAACCAAACCCCTCTTGGGATTTGGTTCCTTGGTTTGGAGAGGTTTAGGGTCTTGGTTTTATGGGACATCCCAGTTAGTTGGCCTAATAACATGTTTAGTGTTCTGTTCTACCTCCTAGTTCATTGCATAGAGCCTAGGGTCTTAAAGGCTTGCAAGTGGCTATCCAAGGCACAACAATTGGTCTCTATTCACCGGGAACAACAGAGGAAGAAAGAGAGTCAGGAATAGGAGGAAGATATGGCTTCCATGAACAACTTCCTCCTTTGCCATGAGACCAGAAGAACTAGATGGTGCATGGCTACCATTACTGAACATTTTGGTCAAAGATTCCATAGAAGAATCCTGACCAAGAGGGGGAAAATGCAGAATAGAATTTCAAATTTTCATGGATTCTTAGTTTTCTGGAGCCATGGAGGGTGGATGAACCCCTGAAACTACTGCCCTGAGATAATCTTTGAACCTGGAACCAAAAATATCCCCTGAAGTCTTCTTGAAACTGAACAATAGTTTAACTTGAGTAGTAAAAAAAGTCTGCCTTGAACATTATACTGTTTTAAGAATTGTCTGTGGGGGATCAAATTGACAATAGCAACTCACAAGATTGGATGGGAACCTCAGGGGGCAGTGACTTTATGTTAATGAGGGAGGAACAACTCAGAAAAGGAGGGTGAAAATGGTTGTACAACTCAAAGAATATAAGCAATGTCACTAAACAGTACATGTAGAAACTGCTGAATTGGCGTATGTTTTCCTGTGTATATTCTCCACAACAACAACAAGAAAGAAATAAAATTTAGAGAGAAAGAGAGGAAAAAAAAAAAAAGAAAACCGTATGGAGTTCTACTCTGACACACATGGGGTCACCATGATTTGGGGTCAACTCCAGCGCCGCTGGTTTCTAGTTTGCTTTATGTAACCTCTGCTTTACAAAAAGGCACGAACGCTTTGTGTACCTTATTACTCTTTGGTTCCCTGTATGCTCTTCTATATGGAGTACCTGGGTGGCACAAACAGTTAAGTAGGTGACTACTATTTAAAAGGTTGGCAGTTCAAACCCACCCAGAAGTGCCTCGGAAGACAGACCTGGTGATCTGCTTCCAAAAGTTCATGGCCTTGAAAACTACTCTGCACATATGGAGTGACCATGAGGCGGAATTGACTCGATGGCAACCAACAAGGTGGCCTTCTACAGATTTAACCCTGAAATCCTTTCAAGGTTGACAACCTTTGCTTAAGGATGCTTACATCATTTTCCACCCAACACAAGCTGTGCTTCTTGACTATGAAACATGATCAGACTAGTTTAAACAAATGTAGTAATATTCAACTGATGTCAATCAATAATTAAATTTTATATTTTCAAGTTGTAAGATTTTCATATTAAGTCCCTCTACCTACAGGACCTCAGTGCTCTCAACTGAGAAAATCAAGGATGGACAGGTTGCTACGGTCCCAATCATAATTTGGCAATCATTTTCTGAGAACTTACTCTTATTTTAGAAAATAACAGAAATATTTATCTAAATAATTTTGATCTTTTCGTCATTCAGGTTACATGCATTTTGGTCTAGCATCCTATACTGTTAGGATAAAAAATATATAGTGCTTTGGAAAGCCATAAACACAGAGTCAATCTGCACTGTCATAAAATGCCACAAAAGCTATAGCTTGACAGTAAGAATTATAAAGATAAGAACTAGATATTAATTTTGTCTCTCACACACACACACAAACACACAGGGTGGCAAGAAAAAGATATGGCATCTACAACAGTGCCTCTTATATTCTTTTTATTAAGCCTTACAATACTACACTGGCTTTCAAACTTCCTAGAACCCCAATGTTCCTCAAAGGTGCTTTGGGGGCTACTGAGAGGGTTGAGGGGACTAAAGCTTGCTCCTTAACTGTCCCCTCAACACCTCAGTTTTTATCTGTTTTCTTTATCTGGCCTCGATTTAATATTTTGTTAGGACAGAAGTCCTTAGATAAATGTAGTCTGAAAACCACTGCACTATATAATGTCAAAGGTTTTGCTTAAATGCTGTCATTGAAAAAAGTGTTTCAGAATTACACATACCCACTTAAAATACTGTTCCAGCAAAAACCAAAGGCTTGAAAATAATCTTTTCTAACACTGCAAATGACACACTATATTTAATTTTACACATCCCTATACAAATCGTCAAATACTTTAATAACTATACAAATATTAATACTTGATACAAGGGATCTCCTAACTTATGGCATAATCATAACTCTGGATGATAGGGTGCTAAATGGGAAAATCCTGTTTAGACAGCTGTAAGAGAAGGGAGAGCATCTAATGAAACAAGTCTGATGATCTTGTCATCATAAAAGTGATAGATATTTGGCACAATTTAATCTTTGCCAAAAAAGAACTTTGAGAAAAGGAGCAATCAGTAACTTAGCTTAACGCCTCAACATTCCCCTTCTGTCTCATTCATCAAGCTCTTATTCTATGAATGGCCCATTGGCCTGCTGGTTACAACAAATTCTTTTTTTTGAATCATTGCTTAACTATATAAAAGTTGTTTTTTAATTTAAATTTTTTAAGGACACGAATCAATGTTGATTTTTAAGAAAGCAAGATTGTCCCACTTTGAACACCATTGACTTTCTAAGTTGACACGTGATGAAAGAGTAAAAACAAAATGTAGTCTTTGGGTCATTTTCCCCATGTCTTTGAATCTGTTTACCACCTGGATAGGTTCACTGTTACTGAGAGACTTTGTGAAATAAAGGATACATTATTTCAGCGAAAAAAAAAGCCTCATATCTCATTTCATAGAGAAAATCAATGTTCCATTCATGCTCTTCTTCAAGCTTTCATTCCTATACCTTCAAGTTCAACTGTATCTGTATCTGTTCCTGTCTGGAATCCTTTTCTGTACTTTCAAAGAAAAAATTAAATAGACTCTTATTGAAGGATAATCTCTGACATTACTCCGTTGTCTTTACTGCTCCCACACAAGTATCACCTCATTAACATATGTGTTTATGCTTTCTGTCTTAGGCAGCTAGTACTGCTCTAACAGAAATACAAGTGGATGGCTTTAACAAAGAGAAATTTATTTCTTCACAGTAAAGTAGGCTAAAAAGTCCAAATTCAGGGCATCAGCTCCAGGGGAAGGCTTTCTCTCTCTGTCGGCTCTGGAGGAAGGTCCTTGTCCTCAGTCTTCCCCTGGTAGAGGAGCTTCTCAGGTACAGGGACACCAAGTCCAAAGGACATGCTCTGCTCCAGGTGCTGCTTTTTTTGTGGTATGAGGTCCTCCATTCTATGCCTGCTTCCCTTTCCTTTTATCTCTTGTAAGATAAAAGGTGGTGCAGGCCACACTCTAGGGAAACTCCCTTTACATTGGATTAGGGATGTGACCTTAGTAAGGGTGTTATACAATCCCACCTTAATCCTCTTTAACATAAAATTACAATCACAAAATGGAGGACAACCACACACTACTGGCATTCATGGCCCAGCCAAATTGATAGACACATTTTTTGGGGGACATAATTCAAACCATGACACTTCCTATCTTAACTGAACAATTCCATATTTACACTGTAAAACATTCCCACACTTAGTGCCTTCAAACAATGCAAATTTAATCTCTTATAGTTCTGGAGGACAGAATTCCAAAATGGTCTTATTAGGCTAAAATGACAGGCTGTTTCCTTCTAGAGGCTCTAGCAGAGAATTGTTTCCTTGCCTTTTCCAACTTTCAGAGTCTGCATGTATGCTTTGTCTTTGGCCCCATCTTCCATCTTTAAAGCCAGCAGCATAACATCTTCCAATCTCTTTCTCCTTCTTACTCTAACCGTAATACTATTGTCTTGTAAGGACTCCGTGACTACTTTTGGACCACTCAATAATAATCTAGGATAAACTCCCACTTCAAGATCCATAATTTAATCATATTTGCAAAATTCCTTTTGCCAAATAGTGTAACATATTTACAGATGCAGGAGATTAGGACATGGACTTTTTTTTGGGGGGGGAGGGTGCATATTTGACCCACCACCCAGGCCATCAAATTTCTCAGTAATGACATAGTTAGGAGTTCAGATTTCATATTTATACTGATCTTTGTTTGAATTCCCTTTTCATAATATAATATTTCTATGACCTTGGGAAAGTTGCTTAATCTAAGTCTAGGTTTCTTTTTAGTGGGAAAATAATACTGCTTACCTGGTAGGTGAGTTGTTAGAGTTAGGTAAGAAAATGTTTATAATGTTCTTACCAGTGTCTGATAGATAGGAAATGCTCAACAAACTTTAGCTATTTTTACTCTTATTGACAATAACTAATTGGAATAGATTTATCTCATATCTTCACCCACCGTCACAATCAATACTCTTAAATACCTTTGATTACCAATTTTTCCTGATCACTAGAGTGAGCCCTGTTATACTTCAGACTTTGCTTAAAGCATTGACACAGCGTGCATCAACCCTGAAATTTCTGATCAGGTATCTCACGTATGCCACATGGTAATGCACACATTCTAATTTATTTGGGTTATAAATTTTCCTTGAATTCTTTAACGTTATAAAATGTCAACCATAATAGTAAAAAAGATGACATTCACGCCCATTTCTCATCTTCTCAGTTAGAATGCCCTGCTAGTGAATATCGTCAAATGCAATTCTGGTTAAGCCTCCTGTTAACCTCTTCAAAGATTAGGTCAGTCTAATCGCCTTCATTCCATCTGGCTTCTAACAGCGTCTCACTTATAACCCCATTTTACATTTGTCTTGACTACTATTGATGAACTCATATATCTGCTGCTCTGCACATGCATGCACACCCCCACACACCCACACGCACACCCATAATGCTGTCTCTACAGTGATGCCCCTTAACCATTCCAGTGAGGGTGGTAACACCTATGCTTTCCAGTAGCAGACTGTTGGAAAGTAAAATGAGGTAATGAACGTAAAAGCTGCTTGAACATTATAGAAAAAAACCTCTTGCAGTCAAGTCAATTCCAACTCATAGTGACCCTATAGGACAGGGTAGAACTACCTCATATGGTTTCCAAGGAGTGACTGGTGGATTCAAACATCTGACCTTTCAGTTAGCAGCCAAACACTTAACCATTGCACAACCAGGGTTCCAAACACTATAGAGTGCTCTATAAATGAACAATATCAAAATCAATGCACATGTAATCATCTAGTATTCTGTTTATTTCAGAAAATTCTCCTGTTAACAGAGATTTGACATGTAGAAATGGCTAAACATGACTCTATCTCATAATGTGCATATATTTTATGCTATATCTTGGTAGCTATTCTCACTTTTAAGATCAAAAAGGAGTTTTCTATTTGCCTATTTATTGTTTCTCTGGAAGAAGATTGTCTTGGTTATCATTTGGAGTGGAAGAAAAATTAAGAAGGCCTTTGAAGTGATTTTATACTTAAACTCAGGCCTTCCTCCTGTGTCTCTGCCTCCATAGAGGTTTAGAGGAAATCCAGTAAAAAAGATGTATGCTTTATGGTCTTTGTTATTGTTGCCACAATATTTCATTATTTATTCTTATCTCAAATTAACTATGGAGCCGTGTGAGGTATTAATGCTAACTGCAGCATACTGGCTCTCTGAAGTGACCATCTGGCCTTCCCAGATCACAGATATTCTTCTTGGCACCATGCTGGACTGCAAGTTCCCTGTAGCAGTACTTTTAGCACTACATCTACACATCCTCCCATTTTAAAATCATACCTTCAAGGCATCAGTGGCTTTTTAAACAGACTGCCAAATGCCTCTACCAACCAACCCAATAGGGTGCTGCCTTTTCAAAAGCCAATTCCATGTATGTTCTCCAAGTAGGTCATAGAGAGTGATTAAAATTTAGCAAATTTTAAAAAAGAACATCATAGCCACATTAACATAAAGAGTATATATAACAAATTAATATAAAGAGTATATATAACAAATCAACACAAATACTAATGTGCCAAAAATAAAGAGCTTTATTTTTCCCTATATTTCCCATAATTATTAGCCATGGTGTATAAAGAAAATCTCATATGTCTCATAGTAAATTAATTTAAAAGCATGAATCAATGTTCTTGAAACTGTGGGATCCAGAAGTTTATAGATAACCAAGTTATTTACGAAGTGACTGAGATGCAGCAGAAGACGTTCCTTCTCAAGGGGTTCGGACTCTCAGATCACATTACTTGGGTAGCCAAGACTTTCCATCAAGTGTCTTTGGTTTTTGCGCCTGCTATTCCTTCCCTCTGTAATGCCTTCTCCTCATCTTTCTAGCTACATATTTAAGACATAGGTAGTAAATTGCAAAAGTATTTACTAGTACTAAGTTCTCCTATGTTCCTGCTACTGCCCTGGCAGGAAACAGACCAAATAATGTCCTTGTTCTTATGAAGCTTTCATGCCAGTGTGAGAGGCAAATCATTTTTTAAAAAGTATTATGGGTTGCATTGTGTTCTCACAAAATATGTGTTGTAATCTTAATTCTTATACCTGTGAGTGTTATTCCATTTAGGGATAAGGTTTTATTTGTTATGTTAATGTGGCCATATCAATGTACAGTGTATCTTAAAACTAATCACTTTTTAAAAAATAATTTACTAAGTTTTTTTTATCTAATCTTTCAAGTTGTTGTTGCCAATTTGATCCCATAGACATACATCTTAAGATAGTACAATGCTCAAGGTAGACTTTTCTTTACTAGTTAAGCTAAACTATTGTTTGGTTTTAAGAAGACTTCAGAGAATATTTTTGATTGAAGGTTTAAGGTTTAAAGATTATCTCAGGGCAATAGTTTCAGGGGTTCATCCAACCTTCAAGGTTCCAGAAAGTCTGGAGTCAATCAGAATTTGAAATTCTGTTCTATATTTTCCCTCCTTTGACCAGGGTTCTCCCATAGAATCTTTGATCAAAATGTTCAGTAATGGTAGCCAGGCACCATCCAGTTCTTCTGGTCTCATGGAAAAGGAAGCAGTTGCTCATGGAGGCAATTAGCCTCACATTCCATTTCCTCTTCTTATTTCTGACTCTCCTTCTTTCTGTTGCTCCAAGACAATATAGATCAATTGTTGTGCCTTGTATGGCTGCTGGCAAGCTTTTAAGACCCCAGGCACTACGCAATGAACTAGTAGGTAGAATAGAAACACTAAACACGATATTAGGCCAATTAACTGGGATGTCACATGTAACTATGACCCTAAATCTCCAAACCAAGGGACTGAATCCCACTTTTAAGGTATAAAAAGAGCAGTTTAGGCATAGAAGCAATCAGATACAAGGGGAAGGCACAGATACAAGCAGATACAGAGAAGCAAACATAGGGGATACTGTCTTCAGATAATATGAAAATGATGGAGGCAGATGAGTCTACAAGCACTGGAACTCTAAGTATTCTTGGTAACTAGAAGCTGAAATAAACAGAAAAGGACCTTTCCCTACAGCCAATAACCTGAATTCAGACTTCTAACCTCCTGAGTTGTGAGGAAATAAATTTATATTCTTTAAAACCACCCACTTGAGGTATTTGTCATAGCAGCACTAGCTAACTAAGACCAAAATTCCATGTGTGTGTGTTTAGTGATAAGATTTGTAAATAAAAATAAAGTAGAATAAGAGAATATAGAGTCCCAGAGGGTGTTAGCAAAATCTTCTAAAATGAGATAGTATTTAAGGAAAGGCCTGAGGGAGCTTTTGCAAAGAATCTGGCAGTTAACTAGAGAATAATATGGAAGATGGAACAAAAAAGGCAAACACCCTCCAAGGAACAGAGAGTAGACATGGTTTATATTAGAAATAATGAAGAGGTCAGCATAAGTGAGTCAGGGTAAGAATGGGTGAGAACAAACTGAAGAGGTAGTCAAGGCTTAGATCATTTACCATTTTGTAGGCTGTGATAAGGTCTTTGGATTTTACTGTAAATGCAAATTGATTTTGAGCAGAAAAATAATGTGGTTTTACCTACATTTTTAAAGGATTACTAAGCTGTGTTATGTAAACAGAGACTGGGGGAACTGCAAGAGTTCAGTTGGGGAAACCAAATAGAATTTTATTGCAGGAGTTTCGGTGAGACATGATGACAACTTAGGGCAAGGTTTTAGCTGAGGAGGTGGTAAGAAATGGTCAGGTTCTGGATTTATTTTTAAAGTAGATCTAATGGCATATGCCCTGAGATAAAATATGAGCTATAAAAATCAAGGATAACTTCTAAAGTTTTGGTCTATGCAACTGAAAAGAGAGTTGCCACTGGCTATGAGAGGAAGTTCACCAGAGATAGATAAATGATTTCCTGAGTTGGAATAAAGGATGAGTCAGGTTATAAAGCAGTATCAATTTGAAGTAGACATACATGACTTCAGAAACTCTGAAGTTGCCATTTACCAAAACGCGGAAGACTTCAGGTTAATCAGGGGGTCATTTTTGGACATGGAAAGTTTGAAATTATATTAGATGTCCAGCTGGCAATGACAATTAGCAGTGGGTTACATATATAAGATTGAAAATCAGGGGGAAAAATGGTATGTGTTAGAATGATACATTTGAAAGTTGTTGATGTGAATATAGCATTTAAAACCGTAAGACTGGATAAGATAATCTAGGATACAAATGTAAACCAAGAAGAGAAAATGTTCAAGAACTGAACCAATTTATTTTGAGGTATATTGAAACTCAGACCAATTAAGAGATTCACACAAATTAAGCTAATGATCAACAGGGTCAGGATTAGAAATTCAATATGTTTAAAACCTAGCCAGTGTTGTTTCCAATAAAGTTTCCCCTGCACTGGGTTAAAATGGCGATATATCTTTTCTATATGAGCACCTATTAGCAGACACCAAGGTAAATAAATCCTGAGGTATTTGTGTAGCTTTGAAGATATCTAAGTAGGTGGATTCCCAAAGGTTTCCGTCACTTATGAGCACTATGCAACCAACAGCAGTTGTACAGAGGGTATTAACACATTCTAAGAAAATATACCTTCATCATATTGCAACTGTTGTCAGAAGAAAGCGACTATATCTACTACAGCTCCAAAAAATATTCTTAAGAGGGACACATGTTACTGCATCAAGGAATGATCACTTTCCTCTTGCATAGCAGTTAAATTAATCACATGTATCATCTACTAGATATGGAATTCTTGAGTGATATGTCATTTGTTACAAATCTTTGTACCTTCATGATGATAGAAAGAGCCTTGTAACTGATTGGCACTTGGAAGTGAAAGAGTGAAGGAATAAAAAAAGAAAAGAAAGGTTAAAAAAAAGTACTAACATTAAGAAGCCTGGAGATTGAGAATGCTAGATATACAAGTGTTCTATACTATAATTGACGCCCCATTGTCTCCAAAGCTACTAATGGACATAATATCTACTAATGGACAAAAAATAACGTGCCTTAGGGGGAGATTATTGCCCTCCCAAAGACCCAAAATATATATTGCTCTATTTTAGAGGGGTAAAGGAGGAAGGACTGTGCCTTGACACAAGTAAGTCTAGAATAACCAGTCAGGAGATAGTCACCCACCATGAACAGGGGCAATGAGTAATGTCCATTGCCTACAGGGGGCTTCCACTTTTATCACTGTTTTTCCTTTTAATTACTCATTTTACTACCCCTTTCTTCTACTCTCTTTCTGTATACATGTTGTTTGGTATGCCATCACTGTAGCTTGCTGGTATATTAACTCTTGGAGAGAGGGGCTTCCGGGTTCTTCTCCTATGACATGAAGTAGGTCATTCATGGATATGATTTAACACCACACCCTGGGACAGAGAACCTAACTTCAAGGAACCTTGGCTGATGGTAATGCTTACTGTTTTACTCATCCCTGCTCTGTTTATTCTGTGAGTAATAAATGCCTACTGATCACACCATTAGAACAGTATCTGGTCTGTATTCTGCTCCAAATGGTCCTGCACACTAAGAACTTGAGAACTTGGTGCACTGCAGAGAGGTCTTGTTAATTGACACTAACTAGTTAGCTCTGGAGGGCACTGATGGCTCAGTGGAAGAATTCTTGCCCTCCATAATGGAGACCCATTCTTAGCCAATACAACTCATATATAGCTACCACCCATCTGTCAGTGTGTGCTTGTGTGTTGTTATTATGTTGTGGGGTTTCCAGACTAAGATGGATTAGAAGGAAAGGCCTGATCATCTACTTCCAAAAAATCAACCAAAGAAAACCTCATGCATCACAACAGTCTGATCTTCAATCATTGGAATGGCGCAGGTCTGGGCAGCATTTTGTGCCATTTTGCACGTGGTCTTCATGACTTGAGGGCCAACTGGTTGGAAGCTAACAATAACAATTGCTGAGGGAACAATTTCGGTCGAGTAGAGAAGCAGGAAAAGATAATCTTAAGAAATGTTGTTGCTGTTGTTGTTGTGGTTAGGTGCCGTTTAGTTGATTCCAACTCATAGCCACCCTATGTTAACAGGGTACAGCTGCCCCATAGGGTTGTCTAAGCTGTAATCTTTATGGAAGCAGATCACCAAGTCTTTTTCCCTCAGAACCGTGAGTAGGTTTGAAATGAGAAACTTTCAGTTAGTGATTGAGTGCTTACCCATTGCACCACCAGGGCTCTGTGCTTTAAGAAATAGGAGGGAAAAAATAGAGATAGTATAGAAGGAAGTGTAATTTTTAGATGAGGAGAACTTGGACCCTTGTGAATAAACAGGAAAAATCCAGTGAAGATAGGAGAGGTTGAAAAATGAAAACAAATATAATAGAGGTATCAAGGACTGGAGGGTATGGAAAGGAGAGATTTAAGAGGACTGGTGCAGAGAGTAGGTAGACTTGAAAGAGAAGAGAATTTTTTCTTATAAGTTAAGAGGAAAGTAAATGGATCAATAAAACTTTGAGGTAGAAAACAATTCAAGGGGAAAAGTGAACCTAATCTCAGTGAAGCAGAAAACAAGGTCACTCTTTGAGAGTGAAGAAGATGGTGGTGTGATTCGATAGTATGAGAAGTCTCAAACGGTGTTAGAAGAGTCACTGTGGGAACTATAATAGGAGGTCCACAGATGACACACGGATGGTTTTCTGAGTTGGAATAAAGGATAAAAGCAGTATCAATTTGAAGTAGATATAATATTGCTTCAGTCTTTTGAGAAAAAGTATTAGTAGCACTAACTTTATATACACAGTTATATAAGTTCAATTGAAAATAGTCCCCTATCTTGATTATGTAGTTTAATGAGAATGAAATACACTTACATGCACAACTGTCACTTCTTGAGTAATTCGCTATGTGCTAGGCCAAGAACTAAGCACTTCTTTTGAATTAACTCACTTAATTCTCTCCACAATTCTATGAGATATAACTTATTATCCCTTTACATACATACATTTTAGATATGAGTAATGGAGATATATAATTGAGAAGCGGCAGCGCCAAGCTTTATACCGGAAGTAGTCTGTTTTCAGATGCCATGCTCTTAAACATATAGTGATGAGTGAATGACCTAAAAAAATATGTACCATAGATGTCAAGCCTAATTTTTTTTTTCAGATTTGTGGTACCAAGGAAAATGAAAAAAAGCTAAATCAAAAGTAGACCAAGGCTGAAAGACTCTAAGATAAAAGACGTAAACAGAGATGGCAATGTTTGCTAAATGCAGAATTTCAAGTAAGGAAATAGCATGCATAACCATTTAAGAGATGAAAGAATCTACAACTATGAAGGGTAAACATGTTTCACCTGGGTAAAGCAACAATATATTTGGTAAAAGAATCTTTAGGAAATAAACTTCTTATGTAAAATGATCAAAACAAACAAACCAGTTGCTGAAGGAGTTGATTCTGATTCATGGAAACCCCATGATCTTTTTTTAAAATTAATCGTTAAATTGTAAGATTTTGAATCATGGGGTCATTTCCCACCATTTTGGTAACTTTTTTTAATGCTGAAAATGACATCATAGAGATGAAATTTTTTTTTAGAACTGCACTCTAGGATTTTCAAAGTTGTGAACTTTTAGAAGCAGATTGCCAGAACTTCTGAGGCACATCTGGCTGGGTTTCATCAGTAGTTAAGCTTTAATTGATTGTGCCACCCAGGGATGTCTTATCTAAAATCATAGTGGGCATTAGAATTCACAATATGGAAATTTTAATAAGGGCAACAGGGAGCTTTCAAGATTACGGGGAGAGATATTTGAACTGAAAAATAGCCCATGAAAGAATTATGTATATTTTTTATCTCTTGGCATAGTTTGGGAGAGAGTCACTCACTCATCCTTCTTTTATGTAACACTTGTATTTGTGGTTAGAATTCTGTAGCAGCAATTTAAGTGTGGGATAGTTGGGAAATGATCATAGACAAATGTGGGTGATTCATTTTAGATAACACCTACACATCTACACTCATGAAGAGTTTTGCTTAAAGGAAATCTATGTTGGTTTTTAAAATAGGAAAATGGAAAAGTTCTACCACAGTGGGTAAGAAACAGTGTTTAAGAAAACAGGTCCCTTGGCTTAGGTTCTGGAGATCTGAGACCAGTGCAGCTCTGCCCCCTCTTAGCTATGTGACATTGTACAGATTGCCACTAGGCTCAGTTATCCCACCTTTTAAGTAAGAGTTGATATCTGAGGGGGACTCCGGCAAGATGGCAGTCTAGGCAGAAGCACCACGCCGTCCCTCCACAACAAAGATCTGAAAAACTAAGCCAAAAAAAGAATCAACAATCCTGAAACCCTAGAACATCAAATGAAGAGATAAAGAACTCAGCCGAACACCAAACGGAGTAAGAATACTGAAAGAGAACAG
>NW_004443991.1:6875917-6906260 GCF_000243295.1 Trichechus manatus latirostris
AAAAAAAAAAAAAAAAAAGAGTTGATATCTGAGGCCCTTTTGAGCTCTAATAGCTAATCAGTATCTAATACTAGATTGTGATCTGAAGCATAAAAAATATAATACTGTATAATGACGACTGACTAAAGAAACCAGAAACTGATCTTTATTTACATTTATTGGATGTAAAGTTTGAGGAGAACATAAAAACAAAAAGAGAAAGAATGAATACATAGCATCTGATTTCTTCAGTAAGAACCAAGCAGATATGAAAATAAAAATTAAATAAATAAATGCACACATACACACGCCCACCAACAGAAGTGTATACGTGTGCAAGTGTGGAGAGAGAGCACAGACGCGTGCAAAAGAAGAGAGTGAGAGAGTTTTATAATTCAGTGACTGTGAAATGTTTTTGAAAATAAGGCAACTTTTGCTTTCATTCATGATCATATAAAAGATATTTCTTATGGAGAAAGAACACTTTCCAGCACATACCTAGAAAATAAAAAAGTCTAAAAATATTTTGTGCTTAGAAACCATCTTCAGAAAGAGTGAATGTGCAGAGAGGTTGTTCACAGGTATTCTGGTAAAAACTTCCATGGTGATTGCAAGAGTTTTAAGTATGGTAGAAGGAATTGTGTCTCCATGAGCATATTAAGAACCTATTGCTGTCTAGACAATTTTGACTCATAGCAACCCTATAGGACAGAGTAGAACCGCCCTGTAGGGTTACCAAGGAGTGGCTGATGGGTTTGAATTGCTGACCTTGTTTGGTTAACAGCCGTAGCTTTTAACCACTGTGCCACCAGGGCTCTTATTTCAGACAATAACTTATTTTTGACATTATTGAGTTTTCACATCCTATACAGGCCAATCATAATTTAGGGATTTAAGAACACCAACTACCATTATCTTGCATAAAGGAAATTGACAAAAATATGAACATGCACTTCCTACAAGATCTGGAGCTCATCCAAGCATCACTTCGGTAAACATATTTATTCATGATTTGAAATGATATGGAGGGATAAAACGAAAAGAAAAACAAATTCACGTGGAAAAGGAAGACTCTCAAATGACAACTAAAAGATTCGTGACAGGATGTTCAGTACGTGAAGAAGTAAAAGCAAGGTACATAAAATCATAAAGGAATATTTATAATACAAAGTAACAGTTAATATGTTTATATACAATATTTATGTACTTAAAATTTGTAAACTTATTCTTTTATATTGAAAAAAACTGAAAGAATAATTTGAAAAAGAAAAGGTATAAATAGAAATAAAACAGACTATATTAAAAAAAAAAAAAGATCATGTAATAGGTGAACTATAGCTAAACACCAAAAAGTGAATTTCACTTATTATATGTGCACAATAAAGATCATTAGCACTTTGGCTTTATTCAGTCAAAGCAGAAAATATTTGTTTCACTAATAGCTTTCTTTCAAAAGTCTTTTGCTGAAACTTACTCTCTTCCTAAACAATTCTCCTTCCTGTATTCTAAAAGCCCGGTAACTTGAATTCAGTTTGCTGTCAACATATTCCTTCTAAGACGTTAGGTTATTATATACCCTATGACAGTTGCAATTTTAAGAACGTTTTATATTATAAACAATTTTGTCTGTTTACCAAAACTATTATTAAAACAATGTAATAAAGGACATTTTGAAGTAAAAACAAATAATAATCCTAACACAATAGGCCAACAGTTGCTTTTGTAATTTATGCTACCTTTTAGCCTTTGAAGGGGCCCTGGTGGTGCAGTGGTTAAAGCAATCAGCTGCTAACTGAAAGGAGAAAGATGTTGCAGTCTGTTTCCACAGAGATTAACAGCCTTGGAAACCCTATGGGGTCACTATAAGTCGAAATGGACTCTGTGGCAGTGGGTTTCAGTTTTGGTTTAGTCTTTAACCATGTTATTGTCGTTGTTGTTAGGTGTTGTGGAGTCGGTTCCTACTCATAGCTGCCCTATTTACAACAGAAGAAAACACTGCCTGGTCCTGCTCCATCCTCACAATCATTGCTATGCTTGAGCCCTGTGTCAATCCATCTAGTTGAGGGTCTTCCTCTCTTTTACAGACCCTCTACTTTTTGCAGCTCTTTCTTCTCATTTTGAGTTGTACCATGTTAGTAAATGAAGGTCCTGAAATTTGACTTCATCCATGGTATTAAGGTTGACTCTACTTAGAGGAGGCAGCTCTTCCCAAGTCATATTTTGAGTGTCTTCCAACCTGAGGGGCTCATCTTCAAGCACTATATCAGACAATGTTCTGCTGCTATTCATAATCTTTTCACTGGTCATTTTTTTTTTAGAAGTAAATCACCATGTCCTTCTTCCTAGTCTTAGTCTAGAAACTCCTCTGAAACCTGTCCACCATCGTTGACCCTCCTGGTATTTGAAATACCAGGGGCATAGCTTTCAGCATCAGAGCAACACACAAGCCACCAAAATATGACAAACTTACAGATGAATGGTGGCTGATCTGGCCACCAGGGCTCCATACACATACATAATGTTCATAAAATTTTAGACTCTGCTTCTTTTTTTGGTTTAACAGTAAATGTAAGATTTGGGATCATTGGGACATTTCCTGTTTTGGTAATTTTTTTTTAAATGCTGCAAATAACATCTTAGAGATGAGATTTTTTATTTCTAATTGTTTAATTAATTCAAAAAAAGGAAGTTTAACACAATGAGATACCATCTCAGGCTGACATTACTGGCAGTAATCAAAAAAACAGAAAATAACAAATGGAGAGGCTACAGGGAGATTGGAACTCTTACGCATTGCTGGTGGGAATACAGAACGGTACAAACATTTTGGAAAAAGATATGGCACTTCCTCAAAAAGCTAGAAATAGAAATACCATATGATCTAGCAATCCCACTTCTAGGTACATACCCTAGAGAAATAAGAGCTGTCACACTAATAGACATATGCACACCCATGTTCATTGCAGCATTGTTCACAATAGCAAAAAATGGAAACAACCTAAGTGCCCATCAACAGATGAATGGATGAACAAACTATGGTACATACACACAGTGGAATACTTCGCAACAATGAAGAACAATGATGAATCTGGGAAACATCTCACAACATAGGTGAATCTGGAGGGTACTATGCTGAGTGAAATAAGTCAATCACGAAAGGACAAATACTATATGAGACCACTACTATAAAAACTTATGAAAAGATTTAACTCACAAAAAGAAACAGTCTTTGATGGTTATGAGGGAGGGGAGGGGTGGAAAGGGAAAAACACTAAATAGACAATAGATAAGTGGTAACTTTGGTGAAGGGTAAGACAGTATGCAGTACTGGGGAAGCCAGCACAATTTGTCCAAGGCAAGGTCATGGAAGCTCCATAGACACATCCAAATTCCCTGGGGGACCAAATTACTGGGCTGAGGGCTGTGGGGACCATGGTCTCAGGGAACGTCTAGCTCAATTGTCAAAACATAATTTATAAAGAAAATGTTCTATATTCTACTTTGGCGAGTAGTGTCTGGGGTCTTAAAAGCTTGTGAGCAGCCATGTAAGATATCTCACTGGTCTCACCCTATCTGGAGCAAGGGAGAATGCAGAAAACCAAAGACACAAGGCAAAGATAAGTCCAAAGGACTAATGGACCACAGCTACCACGGCCTCCACCAGACTGAGTCCAGGCAACTAAATGGTGCCCGGCTACCACCACCAACTGCTCTGGCAGGGATCACAACAGAAGGTCCCAGATAGAGCTGTAGAAAAATGTAGAGCAAAATTGTACCTCATAAAAAAAGACCAGCCTTACTGGTCTGACAGAGTGACTGGAGAAACCCCAAGAGTATGGCCCCCGGATACATTTTTAGCTCAGTACTGAAGTCTCTACTGAAGTTCATCCTTCAGCCAAAGATTAGATAGGCCCATAAAACAAAATGAGACTAAATGGGCACACCAGCCCAGGGGCAAGGACGAGAAGGCAGGAGGGGACAGAAAAGCTGGTAATGGGGAACCTAAGGTCGAAAAGAGGAGAGTGTTGACATGTTGTAGCGTTGGCAACCAATGTCATAAAACAATATGTATGTTAATTGTTAAATGAGAAGCTAGTTCGCTTTGTATACCTTCATCTAAAGTACAATCAAAGAAAAAAGAAATGTTGATTTTAAAAAAAGGAGATTTAAGAAATTAACATGTAGGAATAATTTTCAAGGTCTTCAGAATGGTTGTGACCCTACTTTTCAAAAGCTTTGTACCCTGTTAGAACGCTACCAGTTAATTTATACATGCACCATTTTACCTCAACTTCGTTTGCATCAGGTGTTATGTTTGTTAATTTAATAGGCTTTAAATGGTATCTGTTCATTGACTTAATTTGCAAGGCTTTGATTATTAGGGAACTTGTTCCTATTACCAGATGTTTATTTTCTACCTGGATTTTTTTTTTTTTACTGTTTTTTAATGAATTGTCTACACTTGTTCTAGGTCTATTTACCTACTGGAGTCTTGATTTTATCATAAATTTTAATATGCACTTTTTATTTAAAACAATATCCATTTTTTAATGTTTAATGCATTTTTCATCAAATTGTTGTTTTCTATACTATTTAAATTTAGTTGTTCAAAACTACATGAGATTCCCAGTAGTTTTAAAATTTTTTTAACCATGACACTAGAGAGATATTTTGAAGGCAGCTGGATTTTTCTGGCACCGTTCAAACCCTGTCCTGCTTCATTGTAAGGCAAACCTTTTCTTTAGCAAAACAGATTCAGGTAATGGGCTCTTTTACACAGGTCTATGATACATGATGACTCCTGATAATAAAATGCATTCTAACGGGAATGATTTTTCAAATTGATGAAAATACTGAGATTATCTAGCAAAAAGGGATAGGATAAAGAACTGAGGAAGGAGGTAATGGTAAGTTTGTAAAATGTATATCTTCTCAAATTGGACAGGATCATGAAAGAATGGGTATTATTCTAATAGTGAATGTAACTACAAGTACTGAGACAACCCTAAGAAAAATTAAGACAAATATCAAACATTTTTATAGTTAGCTCATATGCAGTACATATATTAGCTATTACTGGTTTTATTTGAGAGCTTTTCCACAATTTTTTTTTATAAATAGGACAGAATGTGGAAATTAAGTAACTCATTAGAGTTCACAGAAAAAAAATCAATAGCAAAACGGACATCTAGCTCACAAATACCTTAATTTTGGTTTGCTCACAACTTCAGTTCCAGGACTTCCTGGAATTATATAAAATATATCACAAGGAGGAGTGGAAGCTAAAGTATATGGGACAGATGCAAAGATGCTGGGAGAAATAGCAACCATATAAAAAGAAACAGTAACAGACAGAAACATCCTTGCAGTGGTTTCAATGGTTTGGTTAATGGGAGCACCTAGTCTGGTGAAACCCGTTTCAGTGAACCTGGTAAATCCCACACACACCTTAAATCCCATGGCTACAAAAATCATATTGGTTTTATTCCCTCATTCTCTTAACCCAAAGGTAGGATTTATCTTAGTGGCATCCAGACTTATTATGAATTAGAGCTACGGCTGTTAACCAAAAGGTCTGCAAAAAACCGCTCATTGGAAGCTCTATGGGGCAGTTCTACTCTGTCCTATAGGGTCGCTATGAGTTGGAATCAACTCAAGGGCAACGGGTTTTGGAGTCCTTCACCGCTGTTATGTGGTTTCATGGTTTCATTTTTGTTTTCCTCTGTGATGTTCATGTAAAGTAACTACAAAACTGATAAATGTACTATTTTCAGGTTCTCCTTGAAGAGCCATACTGCTTAAGGTAATATCTGACCTACCTACATTTAGCAGGATTCTGGTTTTAAGCAAAATTAATGTCTGACTTATTTGCCAGTGATATTCATAAGGCTTCTTTCTTCTTTTCTCTGAATTCTTCCATTTTTCAATATACTTTTACTCAATTTGTTTTCTTCCCTAGACCTACAAGATTTCCAGTTGAATTTGTACTAATTAATCCCTGATAAAATTTTCATCCAGTTTGGAAAATATTTTTCAAAACAATATGTACTTTATGTTTTATCACTGCTGTCACCATGATGAAGTTAATTCTACTTGCTGGTACCTGGGGTTCAGTGCTCCGTGTGTGTGTGTGTGTGTGTGTGTGTGTGTGTGTGTGTGTGTGTGCGCGCGCGTGTGTCTGTGTGTGTGTGCTTCTGCAAACCTGAAGTAAATATGTGGCTATTTTCCAGACAAAACCATTACCTATTTTAGCCTGTAAGCAAGGCTGGTAACTCCAACGGTCCCTTAAAAACAGATTCCAAGCCTAAATGTTGGTTCCTAAAAGATATAGTATTAAGGAATGTTAGGTACCATTTCCGAAATAAAGATGGATTTATACAAAAAAGAGAGGCATGTCAAATCTATTCCATCAAAGAATTGAAAGTAGAACAAAAAAGATAAAACAATAGAAATAATGCTAAAATCTAGGCAAGAAATTTGCCCAGGGAATGAGATTAATATGAGCTAAAAAAAAAAAAAGGGTACATATGCAAAGTCATAAAAAGAAGCAGAATTATTTGTATTTGAGTACTACAACTCAAGAAAATTTAAGAGACTATTGGGGAGTAAAGAAGATGTAATGTACTTAGGCATTTGCTCTTTCACACACTAAAGAAATAAATTAGTAACACATCCAATAGGCCCCATGGGTTCTCTTTTCTTTGCAAGCAACAAATCATTTTCACTTTTGCCTGGAGCTCTGAAGCCACCAGAATGAATTTAGAGCTGGTATCAGTGGCTGTTTTTGGTTGCCTAATTGGGTCAAAAGGGTAAAAGAGAATAGTTAATGGGCAATTAAGATATCTGCAAGTCGAGGGCCACAGTTTAATTTTTCTTTGAACATCTCCAAAATTACTGCAGAAAATTGAGTATGGAAAAGGCTTGATATGTAGAGAGTAATTAGCACCTTCATAAAAACATGGACTAGGGTGCAGCCTTGATCTTGGCAGGAATCTGGATGCTAGTAAAGGGTACTTTGAAAGAGCTGTGTAGATGCAAAACCAGTAGAGTAAGTCCCCAGGTTAGGAAAGTCTGACTTACTTGCCCTTTAATGTTATGTAAATTTGTCCTCACTTTGAAACAATTGAACTAATCTCAACTCCAAACAAATTCTTCATCACAATCACCTTTGCTTGCTGCAAGTGTAGCTTTTAAATCTTTGAAAAGGCTTTGAGGCTTTTCTTGCACTAAAGTAAGGCTAAATAAGAATTGTACGCACCTGTTTCGACTTACCTACAAATTCAACTTAAAGACACAGTTAGGAATGGATCTCATTCATAACTGAGGGCTGCCTGTAGTAGGTTTACTACACCACAGTGTTGACATGTTACCATTTACCATTCAAGCCAAGAGTTACTAAACTCACAAGTTACTGGCTACCTTGGATCAATACAAGGTCTTCCTAGCTGATGTGAGAAAAACAGAACCTAAAATAATCTTTCGAATTGAACTTGTAAGAATTGGTGGAATTTCTGAGGTAAGAACTAAGTTAATTTTAAAATAATAATAATATTCCCAGTTCTAGGAAACAGTTCTTCTTCTATCACTATCTAGTGTTATAACTCTCCAGCAGTGTATTGAATCCATAGTAATCTCATTTTCCTCACTTGACAATTGAAAAATATGGACATGGTGGACACTACGATCTAGTGAAAATCTAAATTCTGACTTTTCTATGATTCTAAGATTTATTACAACAGATTACTGGGCTTCCATCAGCAACATGCTCCCCCCTGTGGTTCCAGACCCTTTAATAATCATTGCTTTTATCCTCTTTATTGGGTAGAGGTGGTGGTGGGGAAACTAACATCATGGAAATTTAAGACTCAAATCAAAATTAAAGATCATATGGTCTATGACATGATATTTATGAATAAGAATGACAGGTGGTAAATCAGATTATATACGCAAATATGTGTATACATTAGAATTTTTCTTTTCCATTTCCCTGATGGGTAAATACACTGCCCTAAGAAGAGGTATACAGAGACATTTTTATTTTAAAATATAGTCAAACATATTTATAATATGGCATTAGGAGAGCAGATTAAAATTACATAGTATTATGTGTTTGACCTCGCTTATTTCTCAGGTGCCATATTTTCTGTAGCATACCAACTGGGCATAATAATAACCTTACTATGACTTGTCTATATACCTTATTATAAACTTATTTAGTCATTCATTCATTCATTCCACTCATTTAAAGAGCACTTACTATGTGCTAGGAATCCCTGGGTGGTATAAACATTTAAAACACTTGGCTGCTAATCTAAAGGTTGGAGGTTTCAGACCACCAAGAGGCACGTTGGAGGAAAGACTTGGTGATCTATTTCCAAAAAAAATCAGCCATCGAAAAGCCTATGGAGCAGAGTTCTACTCTGACACACATGGGATCACCACGAATCCGAATCGACTGGACAGCAACTGGTTTACTATGTACTGGTAACTATGCAAGGCGTGGAGACTCAAGTATGAATAAGATAAACTTTATGTTCAAAGATTTTAGAATTTAATTAACTTTAGCATATGAAGAATGAATCTCTCAGAGAAAATTACTTTAGCTTTTTTTTTCCAATAACAAACTTATTTCTTTATTGCTAAATAATGCAATTAATAATGCTGTTTCTTCTTGGACAGCATTTTTTTATATTGTTTAACCATTCATTTCTTTCAACAATCTTGTAGGCCAAGGTTATCATCAAAACTCATATATCAACCAAGCTTAATGCTATTCCGACTGAAGAGAAACCACATATCCTTCACCTTTTATTGACCAATTGTTAGCAGAGGAAATTACGGTAAGAGGTCCATAATAAAAATAATAAATAATATATTTTGATTTGTGTGCAAAAAACATCTGGATGGTCCCATTGAATATATACATAATATAGTAAAGTATTATTGTATAGTGCAATATAATATATACCTCAAGAGATAGCATGCTCATGGGAAGTTAGAAAATTAGGTAACAAACCGAGAATAAGAGACAACTACGATGCAAGAGAAATATTTAAAAATAAACAACATGGGCATCACTTCTAATAGAAAGATGCCAGAGAACTACTCTAGCATCTCAAAGTAGCAACAGATGAGGCAGCTTGATGAATGTTGCTCTGAGCTCTAGCTACATCCACAGAGGTCACCGAGGCTTATTGATGATCTGGGAGGGATAAAAGGGTTGAGAAAAAAGAATTATAGCACCAGTATCATGGACTAAATCTGATTACAGAATCTAAGTCTCTATCATTCTCCAGATTATTTATTGAATTGTACCTATAATGACCTTACTTGATAATCACTGAGTTATTAATTTAATTGCATATGAAAGAAAAAATAACCAAAGAAAATAAAATGCATATAATTCTGAAAGACCTAGAATGGAAATCTTTTTGTTTTCCTTGGACAGAGTTTCTACAACAGCCAGAAGCTATCTACATAACTGTTCCAGGACTTGAATGGACTAGAAATGTCCCAGATAGATCAGAGAAACTTACGAAGGACTATAGATCTAAAGGGAGTGATGGGCTATACTTTGCAGATAGAAAAATAGCAGATCCAGGCTTTTTTTTTTTTCTTTTTATCCTCTCCAAATTCTTGATATTTTCAGTAGTCTTATTTGTCATGAGCTTTATGGGTTATTCATAGGTGCTTCAGCTACTGTGTATAAGCAATGAAAACGTAAGCATGAATTTTAGTCACATTTATTGTGACCAGTATATATGCCGTTGAACAATACAGATGCACTTTTATGGAAAGGGACACTTGTTAGACTTCTTCAGAAAGGTAAGAACTATTTTTTATTAAAAAATAATATTTTTTAACATATCTCTATATTTAATGCTTTTCTAATCTTGATGTTCCTATTTGAGATGACCAAACATCATCAAAAAGGAGAAAACATGTTATAAATTTATTTTACTATTATATCAACACTCCCATCATTTATATCTTTTTGACTTTTTATCAACTGTACCTACAAAGTATAGTTTTTAAAATAATAAGTAAAGTACATCGGGACAGTAGTGTAAAAAGCAAATTGTAATTTAAAATATTTTTCCAATCAGTGATTTGCATATACTTAGAAAGGTGAAATATGGGAAATGCCAATTTACTACTTATCATAGAGTAAAAGGAACTTTAGACATTATATTTTTCTCTTTCCAACTTTCTTCTTAATATCATGGACAATGAGCATCTAGCTGATAATCATTTTTAGCAGTAGTAAAAAACCTAGGCTCTGACCCAAGGCTTTATGGCAAGTCGACCATCACATAACATCATGTGTCATTAACATGGCATCCACACACCATTTACATGACCATCACATGCCATCTGCAGGTCATTCACATGTCATTCACATGCCATGACATCACATGTCATTCCATTTGCATGCCATTCATATGATCTCACATGTCATTCCATGGCTATTGCATGCCATTCACATGCAATTCACATGACATCACATCATTCACAGGACTTTCACACGACTGTCACACAACCATCACACATCATTTACATGGCCATCACATGGCCATCACATGGCCATCATGTCATTAACATGACCTTCATATAACCATCACATGTCATTTGCATGACCACTCTTGCTTCCCTCATCTGTATAACTCCAAATCACTAACATCATTCTTAAAACATAACATTTAGGAAATAATGTGAAAATCCAGATAGGGACGTACCAGCATTTTATATTAGAAAACATATCCTTTGATCTAATTTAGCTTAAAATTGTATTGATTACTTTAAATTCAGAGCATTACATTTCTGTATTTTGCTTTATTCATAAAATCATAGAAAAATAGAATATCATAGCTAGAAAAAACTTTAGAAATCATCTAGTGAATCTCTTATTTTTACAGGTGAGGAAATAGTAACTGAAGACTAGAGAAAAGAAACAATTTTACTAAAGTTCCACACCTTATTTTCCTGATACTGGAAGTGCCAGAACCAGGCCCCAAGATGAAAACCTATAGATCAGTGCTTTCCCTCCAGTTGCTAGTCATCCTACTGGGCAGGATCTGGAATCATATCCGCACTCCACGGAATAGAGTGCTATGACTATTAGAAATGTCTTCTTCTACACCAGAATGGGAAATGGCAACACTCCTACTACATTTATTACTTTTCATCTAGATTCCTCTTATTCCATGTATTTCCAATACTGAACTTGAGCAGTGGATTTTTCTGAATCAAGGTGAGAAATTTCACGTTTATATGTATACTTTTAAGTTAAGTCTTACTTATTTGAGCCCATCATTCTAGTCTGTTGACCAATTCTCAAATCTTGATTCTAACCTCAAACATATTTGTTATTCTGCACATTTATAGGACATCCACAAATTTGATAAGCATAACAATTATGCCAAAAAAAAAAAAAAAAAAGCAAACTTGTTGCTGTTGAGTCAATTTTGACTCATGGCAACCCTATAGGACAGAGTCAAACTGTCCTATAGGGTTTACAAGGAGCGGCTGGTAGATTCGAACTGCTGACCTTTTGGTTAGCAGCCAAGCTCTTAACCACTGTGAATATTACTCCATATGCTTAGGGCATATCTAATAGCAGTCCAGAAGCAGGTCTAATAAACAAATAGTATGTTCAGCCTCTTCAATCTCCTTTTTGAGATGATTTCTTGGGAATATGAGCATGAGGAGAATACTCACATGTACTTGCC
The DNA here is from genome assembly GCF_000243295.1 of Trichechus manatus latirostris. Lineage (NCBI taxonomy): Eukaryota > Metazoa > Chordata > Mammalia > Sirenia > Trichechidae > Trichechus > Trichechus manatus. The sequence continues at coordinate 6,887,626 of NW_004443991.1, forward strand.
TGATAAAATACAATTGTTTATTCAATATAAAACGTTAGAAAAAAGGATGAGTAAGCAGTCAATGGGAAGGAGTCATTAAAATTGCTAATGACAGAGGGCAGTGAGGGGAAGATATTGTATTGTAGGCCAGGTGGACTATTTAAAAACTTGAGTTAAAATAAAATTATTTTAATTATTTAAAAAATTAAGCCAAGAACATTCGCTGGAACATAAAAGCTAAATTGCAACCCTAAAATCCCACTTTCTTTCCTTTTTAGGCAGGACAGTACTTACAGCATTCAGGCAGCTTCCTATCTCTGAAGTGGGCCAGGTCACAGCAAGCCCCCAGTGTTTACTGGCCAGATGAAAACATTTCACTCCTGGGACCAATAAAGGAGTAAGTTGTGAACATTGAAGCACTAGATAGCATGACACCTGGCTGCCCTGGAAACATTTCATCTGCTCTGCCTAAAGGCAGCTTGCTTATGAGGTCTTTAAAAATCTGCGCTGGCTTCTCTCACTGCCATTAGGGGAAAACTAATAAGCAAACACTGCGCTGGCTTCTCTCACTGCCATTAGGGGAAAACTAATAAGCAAACAAAGCAAAACTTTCGCTTCTTTCTCCAGTTACCACAGAGCCAACACCGGGACTCCTCTAAATACAACTTTTTTGTGAGCTGGACCCTAGCTCTTCCCTTTCTGGGCCTATCCCAAGACCAAAAAAAAAAAAAAAAAAAAAGTCCAAAAATACTGCTCATACTTTGGGAGGAATTATTGTGGCGGCAGCCAGCACATGGGTGTATATGTACTCAAGGGGCCACTGCAGTGGTGTGTATTTCTACTGCTCAGTCAAGGCAAACAGCAATCAGCTGGCTGTGACTAGCTCAGACTAATGAGCATAAAATCAACATAGACTGATCCCTGCTGAATATCAGCATCTGTTCTGCCATTGTCTCGCTGATATGTCTGACTGAGCAGAAGGAGAAACCGAATAGACAGCCTGCTCTGAGACAGAACGCAAGATGAGGAGATCCTCACCACCTGCTAGGTTTTTGGTGAAGAAGCAATGGTAGGAAGGAGAGCCAGTCAAATCTACAGAGAAGGCTCCACATTCGACCCTGTAAACGGTGTTTCTTCTTCACTCAACCTTGCTTTTGAGCAGATTTAAACAAAAGGCAATAAGAGAGAGTCATTGATGAGTCAGGAATTAGGATTAAACATCAGGAGTCATAATATCATTTCACGTCTCATTATACTCACTAGAGAGAGCCAGATGAGCAAACATAGCAACAGCAACAAACAATGAACTATCCTCCTGACCTAAAAAGACAATATTAAAAATAAGGGGTTTATTCTCACATCAGACATAGGGAAGGATATACCTCTCTGCTAATGCTTTCGCATTCCACTATGGCTTCTGCTGGTCAGGTGAGCCCTGTCCTGGGCATATTCACCACTTTCTGTAAACTCAGAAGCACTGAGGAGGTTCAGATTATACTCAGGCTCTCTGATGTTTGATTATCCCACAAAATAAACTACTCATCTATCTTGAGAGCCTCTAGAAGCGTAATTTAAAGGCAAAGGCAGAAAATTGATAAAAACAAGCGGTCTCCTTTCTAATCTTTGTTTTAATATGCAAAATTTGATTTTTGAGATTATTTTCCTCTTTGGTATTGTTGTTGAGTGCTGTCCAATTGAGTCATAGTGACCCCATGTGACAGAGTAGAATTGCCCCTGTGGCGTTTTGTTGGCTCTAATCTTTGCAGAAGCAGATCACCAGGTTTTTCTCTCACCTAGCTGCTGGATGGGTTAAAAACACCAACCTATTGGTTAGCAGCGAAGTGCTTAGCCTTTGCCCCACTAAAAACCAAACCAAGCTTGTTGCTGTCGGGTCAATTCCAACCCATAGTGACCCTATAGGACAGAGTAGAACTGCCCCATAGAGTTTCCAAGAAGCACCTTGTGGATTCGAACTGCTGACCTTTGGGTTAGCAGCTGTAGCACTTAACCACCACACCACCAGGGTTTCCTTTGCCCCACCAGTGCTCCCTAATTTCCCCTATTTCTCAAATGGAGTCCTGGTGGCGCACTGGTTAAGAGCTCCGCTGCTAACCAAAAGGTCAGCAGTTTGAATCCACCAGCCACTCCTTGAACCGTATAGGTCAGTTCTACTCTGTCCTAAAGGGTCACTATGAGTCAGAACAACAACGGCTTTGGTTTTGTTTGTTTGTTTTTTCTTATTCCTCAACCTGAGATTTCTTCATTGTTTTATATAATAGAAGAGTATAAATGTGGCAATTTAGTGTATTAAAAAGTGGTGTTACAAAAGTGTGAATTAGAAGTATATATGTGATTGGCACGCATACATTCAAACACTTCTTAGGTGGCTGAAGAGTATACAAATCATGCACTCTTTTTTAAAGGAAAACAAAAGAAACCACTGTGCAGGTTTAATAGGAGGCATGAAAGATGATGGCAAGGAGAAGCAGAAGAGATCAGAGGTGTATCATTTGCACTATTTAGTGCAAAAGTGGAAAAGGGGATAGTTTTTGAACTAAATGTGAAGATTCATAAACTGTGAATCACTTTGGGGAAAAAAATAAGACTGATACTGCAAAGTGGCTCAGCATTTTTATGTTTTCTGATTTTGCAGAAAGCCAACCCAGAGCACATAAAAAATCAGTACCTTGTAAAGCAATGTTTTTCAGTTTTCTCTATATCAGAATTATATGGCTAAATTAAAAAAAGAAAAACCTCAAGTCTTCCTCCCTCACTTTATAGTTTAAGTTTCACTTGGGTGGGATGGGGCCAGGGAACAGAACTTTTAAAAAGCTTCTTAGCTGACTTTGTTTCATCCATGGCTAAGGATTACTACTCCAATAAAGAGAGACATGCCCTGACAGAACTAAGGGGTAACTTGCAAAAAGTTTTTTGGCATTGCAACAGCTTGCCTTTACAAGGTTTCAGAAATCAAGTGTCTGAAGTTTTGGAAGGTGACCATTAGATAGTGCAAAGGCCCTAGCCTCCTCAGATACTTGAATTTGATATAAAACCAAAATAAACAAACTTATTGCTGTCCAGTTGATTCTGACTCACGGAGATCATGTTTTTATAAGAGCAAATAGGAAGTAAATAAAGGTCAACCAGCTCAATTCTCACAGGTCAACCAGCTCAGTTCTCACATTTAACAGTTAAGAAACTGATCCTTAGAGAGATGATGTGACTTTATTACCTATAAGTAGTTATATCTCAGACTGAGGTTCTGATAACTTTTCTCCAGGGTTATAGCCCCTTATCCACGACTAAAATAAGAAAACTACCAGCTTTAGACATGTCTTCATGAGTCTAGAGAATCCTTACCTTGAGGTGTACGTCTGAGTGTCATGCTTCACAGGTAAATTTTGGAAAAAATTTGAGAGAGCGTTACCTAGTGGAAACCCCAGGTTCTTACGCGGCATGATTCGTACTGGCCAATAAACGGGAGACAGAGGCGGGAGAAAAGGGAAGGCACCTTTATTTCATTGTACAAGGAAATGGAGTCAGTTGGAGCTGCTGCTGCCAAGACTGCTGGCCAAGGACGGGCAGGTAAGTTACTTTTAAAGAGGTTTACAAGGTTGATCAGCAACATTCTTAATCATACCACACGGGTGCAAATGGGGTTTACGCATAACCTCCAAGAAAAAAAAAGCAGGATTCAAATGCAAAGCTGGTGGGGCAGGGGTGGGGGTGGGGGTGGGGGTGGGGCAGGAAAGGACACTGTTTTTCAATACAACACTGAAGGGGAGGAAGCCAGGTAAAGAATACAGCACTATGGGGGCTCTGCCTCAAGAAGGGCAGAAAGAAGAAGGATAAAGGGACTACTTGAAAGAAGCTTAGTGATCTTAGAGCCAAAGTGCTCATTTAATTAAGAAAGCTGAGTGAGACTAAGTCTCCATATTTAAAAATGGAAATCAGACCCTTACCTCACACCAAACACAAAAAGAAATTCCAGTTGGATGAAAGGTAAAAGATCTAAAGTGAAAAGACAAATTTTAAAACTTTTGGAATAAAGTTGTTATATAGATATATCATATACATATATGATACAGCCTCAGAATTTTAAAAAAATAGGATTTATTAATTAAAACACAAAAGTCACAGATCATAAAATAAATTAAAGGTAAATTAGGCTATCTTATACATATAAAACTCTGGACAAAGAAGACACCCCTATTAAAAAACTGAAAATTCAAGAAACAAGCTGAAAGAAAATATTGGAACAATATATACCAAGGAAAGAATCACTATTCAGAATATATAAAGAATACAATTCAAATTGAAAAAAAAAAAGAACAAATAGAAAAAAAATTGGCAAAGGTTAAAAAAGGCCTTTTACAAAACAGGAAACTCTAATGACAAAGAAACGTAGGAAATCATGTTCTACCTTTCATATTGTTGTTGGTCTTAGCGCCATCTAGTCGATTTCTACTCATGGAGATTCCATGTGTGCAGATAAAACGGCTCCATAGGGTTTTCAAGGCTATGACCTTCTGGAAACAGATCACCAGGCCTGCCTTCCAAAGCGCCTCTGTGTGGGTTTGAACCACCAACCTTTTGGCTAAAAGTAGAGCCTTAACTGTTTGAGCCACCCAGGGACTTCTCGACCCTCCTTAAGCGAATGGAAATTGAAATAAACAGAAAACATTCTTTAGCACTCATCAGATGAGCAAGACAATAAACCAAAAAACCAAACCCATTGCCATCAAGTCATTCCAACTCATAGGACAGAGTAGACCTTCCCCATTGGGTTTCTAAGGAGCTGGCTGGTGGTTTCAAACTGCTGACCTTTTGGTTAGCAGCCGAGCTCTTAACCACTGCACCACCAGGGCTCCTTCAAGATAATGCTATCTGCTAATTCCAAATATTGACCAACCCACTGCCATCTAGTTGATTCTATAGAACAAAATAGAACTTCCCTATAGGGTTTCCAAGGCTGTAAATGTTTATGGAAACAGACTGCAATATCTTTCTCCTGTGGGGCAGCTGATAAATTCTAACGGCCAACATTTTGGTTAGCAGCTGAGTGCTTTAACCATTGCACCACCAGGGCTCCTTCCAAATATTGACAAAAGCATAGAAAAATGTGAACTCTCATGCACTACTGGTTGAAGTGTAAATTCCTCCAACCCCTTTAAAGAGCAATGTGACAAAAGATAGCAGATGTACATATGTAATTAAAATTTCAGAAATTTCACCTGTAGAAATGTACTTACAAAGCTCTCACACAGTACACAAGGAAATGTGTGCAAGATGACTCACTGAAGTATTAATGTTTATTAGCAAAAGAAAAATGTAAACAGCCAAAATAGCCATCCACAGGAGACTTGGAAGGTAAACTCAGAAAATCCCTGTATGGGAATCTTGTACAGTAGTAAAAATAAACAAACAAATATGCATGCATCAACATAAAGATGAGGGGAAAAGGAAAGAGGCAGTAGAAAAGAAAGAGCAAAAAAGAAAGTCTATTGCCTCTGAACAATTTCCAGAGTTAGTGGAAAAACATGGAGGGAAGTATTACAGTAAAAAACAAAAAACTGTTGCCATCCAGTTGATTCTAACTCATGGCGACCCCATGTGTTTCAGAGTAGAACTGGATTCCAGAGTTTTTAAAGGCTGTAATCTTATGAAATTGGATCAAAACGCCTTTTTTTGGTGATAGTGCTGGGTGGATTTGAACCTTTGAATTTTCGGTTAGTTGTTGCTAGGTGCCATCGAGGCAGCTCCGACTTACAGCGACTTACTATAACAGAATGAAATGTTTCTTGGTCCTGTGCCATCCTCACGATCATTACTATGTTTAAGCTCATTGTTGCAACCACTGTGTCAATCCATCTCATTCTCTTTTTCACTGATTCTATACTTTAGCAAGCACGATGTTTCTTTTCCAGTTACTGGTCCGTTTTGATGACGTATCCAAAGTAAGTGAGACAGTCTTGCCATCCTTGCATCTAAGAAGCATTTTGGCTGTACTTCCTCTAACACAGGTTTGTTTGTTCTTCTGGCAGGCCGTGGTATATTCAATATTCCTCGCCAACACCACAATTCAAATGTGTCAATTATTCTTCGGTCTTCGTTTTTTATTATCTAGCTTTCATGTGCATATGAAGGGACTGAAGACCATGGCACCTTAGTCATCAAAGGGATATTTTTGCTTTATAAGATTTTAAAGAGGTCTTCTACTGCAGATTTTCCCAATGTAATATGTTATTTCTTTTCTTCACCGCTGCTTCTTGGGCTTTGATTGTTGATCCAAGTAGAATGAAGGTCTTGACAACTTCAATTTCTTAGGTTAGTAATTGAGCAAAAACAGAGGGTGGTAGACAGTAAACTGGTGTAATAGCCTGGCTTTTGGAGTCAAGGAGAACTGGGTTCAAAACCTTTCTATGACAGCTACTTCCACTGTGATATTAGCAATTGCTTAATCTCTGTAAATCTATTACACTCATTTGTGATTTAAGAATAATAAAATATAACTTATGAAATAATTTCAAGCATTAAATTAGATAAGCGGATAATTAAAAATGTTTCTGGCTTAAGAAAATTGTTCAATTAAACAAAAAAAAATTACAAGAATCATTTTTCTCACCTTCATTTATCTTTTTATATATTGTGCTAAATGCTAGAAATAATTTGCTGAAAAATAAGGATATGGCTTCTACCACTGCAGAGTTTATGATCCTTTAAGAATTAGACCTTAAAGACAAAGTGACACCAGCTATCTAAAGATTTCCAGTATGGAATCTCTGTATGCTTTTTTCCCACCAGCTGAGAAATCAAAGGACCTAAAGCAACCCCTCAAACAAGAAGACCTTTAATCTTCAAGAGCATCTCCCTCTTTTGAAATAGATGCTGCCTTTATCGTAAAGGTCAGTTTTTCATTCAGGTTCTACAGGGGTGGTCCTTGAGGGTGGCTGAACATACTAGATTAATGCTTGGCAGTAGGCGATAGCTGTGTTACATTACCAAGCTAGGCATACAGTAAGTATTCTAAATACAGGCTGAATGTAGAGATTGTGGCCCGTTTTAATTGATCTAAACCCACTACTGTTTTGGGGGCATTACACTATTTGAGAGCATTAGATTCAAAAACAAGTGACCACATTCTCCAGGAGGATCTCACTACTAAATTTTAAGATTTGAGTTTCTCACCTAGTAGCATTCAAGAAGCAATACAGAGGCTGAGAAAGTTCAGTGTATGTAATACTGTTATCCCCAAGGTCATCCTGTCTCTCTCTTTCTCTCTGGAAATTTTATTAACAACATTTTACATTAGCTGAGCAAACTTACAGTAAATTTCAGTAGAGGTTTTACTGAACAGAATACATTACTTTACTCATTTACATAACAGCCATGATTAAACTTTAAAAAATTAAAATAAAACAAAAACCTGTTACTGTCGGGTAAAGTCTGACTCCTGGCGACCCTGTATGTTACAGAGTAGAAACAAACTCCATAGGGTTCTTGGCTGTAATCTTTATGGAAGCAGATTGCTAGACCTTTCTTCATGGTGCCACTGGGTGGGTTTGAACTTTCAGTTTTTTGGTTTGTAGTCGAAAACAAACTGCATCACCCAGAAAACCCATCTTTAACATTATAGCTTGTAATGGCAAAATAAAAATAAGCTTAGCTTTAGAAGGTCAGGAACTGTGTTAGCTATGACTAATAACAGAGCAAACAAAGAATAAAAGCTACATAACTTCAATGCATGCAATAAAATCTATTTCTATAAGGTTTAAACTCCTGGAATAATCCAAAGGGGAGCTGAACTGCATCTTATAACATATAAAGTGGTTTTGATAAGCTATTTGAATTGAACAGGTCCTTTGCTAATATAGGGAAACTTAAATAAAATAAAAAATAAGAGAAATAGAAAAGGTTATCTTAGATTAAGCAATATCAAGTATAGAATATTTATTTCAAAAGAGCTTGTTCTATTACTTAGGCCAACATCACACTCAAGTAACTTGAACATTTTGTTAGAAGTGGCAAAACTAATTTTCAGTGAACCAAAAATATTTCAAAGTTCTTAGAACATAGTCATTAAATAAGTATTCCTACAGTACATTCTTTATCTACAAAGATAAAAAGAAACAATGTCAGATAACCTATATTTTATTCAATAATGGAAATAGCATGTACAATATAATGAGAAATACATTTGTAGAAATTTTTGCATATGTTGCTTTTAAGCAGAATTTTGAAAGATGACTATAAGAGGAATAATTAGAGAAGATGGCAGGAGTATCTCATCCTAGAGAGAGGAAAAAGCACAATTGTAAAAAGGTATGAAAGTCTTCTGTGTATTTGAGTAAAAACAAACAGTTGGATGTAAATAAAGTAGCTGATGCCATTAATAATTTCGTATAATCTCATGATGACATTAATACTAGTCTTTCAGTAGCTGTCTTATTTCCTAATTATACCATCTATTTGAAGGAAAATTCTGTCATTCTCTTCTGTCATGGTGTCGCCTCTCCCAGATCAATGCACACATCATGAAATATGGCCAGTTTGAATCCTTTCACTGATCTTACAGAAATAGGTTAATGTTTCAACTTAATGGGTGGAGCAATGATAATATGAAAAAGTCCATCTAATTTTGAACAGCCTTTAGGGTCGCTATGAGTTAGAATCAACTCGATGGCAACAGGTATGGGGGAAGAGACTTGCTTTTACAGTTGCACTCTCTCTCTCCTTCTTGCTTCCCTTATTTACATATTCTTACATAATCTCAGTTCCAAATGACCTAAAATCAAACAAAACCATTCCCCTAAATTCCTAAACTCCAAGTAACCCAAGAACAATGACTTATGCTTAGATTTTTCTAATTTACATCTTAAAAACAGGTCACCCACTGAGTGAAATAAGTCAATCACAAAAGGACAAATATTGTATGAAACCTCTACTGTAAAAACTCATGAAAAAGTTTACACACAAAAAGAAACAATCCTTGTTGGTTATGAGGGATGGGAGGGGAAACTAAATAGACAATAGAAAATGGTAACTTTGGTGAAGGATAAGACAGTACACAATACTGGGGAAGCCAGCACAACTTGCACAAGGAAAGATCATGGAAGCTCCATAGACACATCCAAACTCCCTGAGGGACTGAATTGCTGGGTAGAGGGCCATGGTCTTGGAGAACATCTAGCTCAATTGGCATACCACAGTTTATAAAGAAAATGTTCTACATTCTACCCTGGTAAAGTAGCATCTGGGGTCTTAAAAGCCTCTGTGAGCAGCCATCTAAGATACTCCACTGTTCTCATCCCTTTGGGAGCAAGGGAGAATGAAGAAAACAAGATACAAGGCAAAGATTACTCCAAAGGACTAAAGGACCACAACTATCACAGCCTCCACCAGACTGAGTCCAGTACAACTAGATGGTGCCCGGCTACCACCACTGACTGCTCTGACTGGGGTCACAACAGAGGGTCCTGGACAGAGCTGGAGAAAAGTGTAGAACAAAATTCTAACTCCCAAAAAAGACCAGATTTACTGGCTTGACAGAGACTGGAAAAAGCCTGAGAGTATGGCTCCCGGACACCCTTTTAGCTCAGTAATGAGGTCACTCCAGAGGTTCACCTTTCAGCCAAAGATTAGACAGCCTCATAAAAAAAAAAAAAACTAATGGGGCACAGTAGTCCAGGCACAAGGACTAGAAGGCAGGAGGGGACAGGAAAGCTGGTAATAGGAAATTCAAGTTTGAGAAGGTACAGTGTTGACGTGTCATGGTGTTATTAACCATTGTCATAAAACATTATGTGCACTAACTGTTTAATGAGAAACTATTTGTTCTGTAAACCTTCATCTAAATTACAAGAAAAAAAAAAGGTCACGCATAATATTTTATATTTTTCCAGGTGAACTATTAAAAGCTAGAATGTCATTATTGTTGACTTTGAGTGGTGCTCTCATAAATCATGTTGAATAGGGAAAATTTCATTGCACCAGAGTTGTAATTTCTTATCCATTTTTCATAGTTTGGGAAGAATTTCCAGTTGTGCTATGTCCCTCTTCATAGTACTAGAAAAAAGAGAATATTTTCTCTCTGTGCTTTTGTATCTTAAATCTATATAATGGGCAAATTAAGTGAATCTTGCCTATCAATCAAAAGATAGTTTTTGAGCAACAGCTTGAATATAGAACATTGTGTTAAGTTTTCAGTTTACAAAGAACTACTAGACATATATGGTGCTAAATTTTACAAGAAATGCAATTTTTTTAAAATTTCTCTAAAATTTTATTTTAAAATTATCTATCTCTCTGTTAATAAGATGTGGAGTTAATGGTCTGTGCCATGTATTACTAGGCCTGCCCACTGCCAACAATGGATTTTGAGAAAACCCATTTCCTGGCACCCAAAAGTTAAATTGCTCTTTTGAAAATATATCGAACTTCCAATACTTGCGGAAGTATTACATGCACCGTTTCCCATAGATCTTTAAATCTGAACTTACATTATTAATCTACATTAGTGGATGTTAAAATTTTAATGAATTATAAATGTACAAATAAAAATACTACTAGTTAGCATTAAAGAAGAGTATTTTATAAACATTATTACATATTGCCTTGCAGTTTGAAACATTACATTTCATATTTTTGTAAGTTACTTAAAATAACTGAAACTACACAGAATTTAATGGAAAATAAAGTTTTAAAAATTTAATTCCACACATTCATTTCACTATCACTATTCTACAATCTATAAGGCTCATGGCATGTTCAGCACCAAAAAGATCTACAAAATGTCTAACCAGTGTTCTTATCCATCCCATGCAATAGTTTTTGTTTGTTGTTTTTTTTTTAAGGTGAAAGCTTGAGAATATATAAATTCTACTTCTAGACCTTGAAGTGGAATACTCTTTTTGGCTTGGCAAACTGTAAAAGTTTGGGTTGTACCTTCTTATTTTCATTGGACAGATTAAAAAAAAAGAAGAATACTTACACCATGAATTTAGGTCATCAATCTTTAAGTTGAGTTCATAACACTGAAACATCAAAAGTAACCCAATAATGCCCTACCTCTGTCCTACACCTTTTTGTTTTAAGTAAAAAAAGGCAACCAGAAAAAAGAATTCATTTGTCCTTCCAAATAAGGTGCAAAGGAGGATTGCAACAACAAATTTCCTCATACATAGATCCAGTGATTGTCTATTCTGTAAGTTTAATGGAGGGCGAGATCATAGTGGATAATTTAAAACCAGTGAAGTGAAGTTCAGTGAACTGAAGAGAGATGACATCAATCCAAGAGTTCTTTGGAAGTAGTTTGGATCATCAGTAAGCCTTCTCTCTTTTGTTTCATCTTGCCTCTGTAGTAGAGATAACTTAGTAGCAAATTTAAGAATGGGAGTCACTCATACACCTTTCAGCTATATTTGGGGTGAGTAAAATTTTCGGAGAGTCTCACTCTTTCATTGCTGTGTTGTTGTTGTTAGGTGCCTTCGAGTCGGTTCTGACTCATGACAACCCTGTGTACAACAGAACATAACACTGCCCAGTCCTGTGCCATCCTCACAATCATTGCCATGTTTGAGCCCACTGGTGCAGCCAGTGTGTCAATCCATCTTGTTGAGGGTCTGCCTCTTTTTCACTGACTCTTTATCAAGCATGATGTCCTTCTCCAGGGACTAGTCCCTCCTGATAACATGTCCAAAGTACATACAACAATGTCTTGCCATCGCTGCTTCTAAAGAGCATCCTGGCTGTATTTCTTCCAAGACAGATTTGTTCATTCTTCCAGCAGTCTATGGTATATTCAATATTCTTTGCCAACACCCTAATTCACTATGCATCAATTCAGTCTTCCTTATTCACTGTCCAGCTTTCACATGCATGTGGGATGACTGAAAATACCATGACTTAGGTCAGGCACACCATAGTCCTCAAGGTGACATCTTTGCTTTTAACACTTTAAAGAGGTCTGTTACAGCAGACTTGCTGAATGCAATACATTCATTGCTATACCTTAGTAGTAAGTTGTTCCAGGTTAAAAAGTAATTTCTAAGCAGGACTAGTTTCACTCAGGGAGAAACTTATCCAATCATTGTGATTTGAGACGAGTTCTGAACAGGATGTTCTTTCCAAAACTCACAACTTGTCATTCTACAAGAAACTCACATTTCTGGATTTTACAAGTTTTTTCCCCCCCCAATAGTTTCCTATTATGATGCAAAGTATAACTTAAATTTAAGTTACACTTAAAGGAATTAGGTTCACTAAATTCGTTTCACAATTAACTGGCAGCCTAATTTGAGTAAAATTGATGGATATGAAGCTTAGAGTAGTTCTTGAGTTAGGGGGAGAGTAGGGAAGTTTTCAGGAGAATAAATAGTTTTGAAAGGGTTAATACTGTCTACCAATTGAGATAATTCAACAAATGGATGCAATGCTGGAAGCGCTTACTTGTTGTCTTAGTTATCTAGCGCTGCTATAACAGAAATACCACGAGTGGATGGCTTTAACAAACAGAAATTTATTCTCTCACCGTCTAAGAGGCTGTAAGTCTGAATTCACAATGTCAGCTCCCAGGGAAGGATTTCTGACTCTGTTGGCTTGGGGGGAAGGTTCTTGTCATCAATCTCCCCTGGTCTAGGAGCTTCTCAGCACAAGGACCCCAGTTCCAAAGGATGTGCTCCACTCCTAGCTCTTCTTTCTTGGTGGCATTGGGTTCCTATCTCTCTGCTTACTTCTCTCTCCTTTTATCTCTTGTTAGGTAGAAGGTGATGTAGGCCACACCCCAGGGAAACTCCCCTTACATCTGATCAGGGCTGTGACCTGAGTAAAGATGTTGTATCCCACCCTAAACCTCTTTAACATTACCTAATCTTGCCTCATTAACCACAGGCGGAGATTAGGATTCACAACACATAGGAAAATTACAGCAGATCACAAAATGGAGGACAACCACACAATACTGGGAATCATGGCCTAGCTAAGTTGACACACATTTTGGGGGGACATAATTTAATCCATAACACTTGTCTATGTCAAGAAATTTGGAAGAAGCTACCTAGCCAACCAACTGAAAGAGATCCTTATGTGTGATCCAACAGAATGTGAAAATTATCAAAAAATATCATTAATATTACGTGCTAGCAAAATTTTGCTGAAGATAATTCAAAAACAACTGCAGCCATACATTTACAGGGGACTACCGGAAGTTTAAATTGGATTCAGAAAAGGGTGTGGAACAGCAGATATCAAATGGATCTTGGCTGAAAGCAGAAAATACCAGGAAGATGTTTACCTGTGTTTTATCGACTACACAAAGGCATTGAGCTGTGCAGATCATAACCAAGTATGGATAACGTTATGAAGAATGGCAATTCCAGAACACTTAACTGTGCTCTTATAGAGCCTGTACATGGATCAGGAGGCATTAGAACAGAACAAGGGGATGTTGCATGGTTTAAAATTGGAAAATGTTGTGACAGTGTTGTATCCTTTCACCTTAATTATTCAATCTGTATGCTGAACAAATAATCCAAAAAGCGGACTATACTAATAACACTACATCAGCATTGAAGTAAGACTCATTAACAACCTGCAATATGCAGATGACACAATTTTTCTTGCCATAATTCAAGAAGACTGGCAGTACTTACTAATGAAGATCAAAGACTAACAACCTTCAGTATGTATTATTCCTGAATATGAACAAAATTAAAATCTTCCCAACTGGACCAATAAACAATATCATGATAAATGGAGAAAAAAGTGAAGTTATCAATTATTTCATTCTACTTGGATCAACAATCCATATCCAAGGAAGCAACAATCAAGAAATCAAACAATATATTGCATTGGACAAATCTGCGGCAAAAGATCTCTTTAAAATCTTAAAAAGCAAAGCTGCCAGTTTGATAACTAAGGTCCTCCTGACCCAACCCATGTTCTTTTCAGTTGTCTCGTATGCATGAGAAATTTGGACAATGAAAACTGAAGACAAAAAGAATTGATACATTCAAATTGTGGTGTTGGCAAAGCATAGTGAATATACCATGGACTGCCAGAAGAACAAACTAATCAGTCTTAGAAGAAATATAACCAGAACAGAAAAGATCAATCACTAGAAAAGGACATCATGTTTGATAAAGTAGTTGTTGTTAGTTGCCACCAAGTTGGCTCTGACTCATGGCACATTATGTACACCAGAATGAAACATTGCCCAGCCCTGCACCATCCTCACAATTGTGAGGATGTGTAAAGAATAAGGTCATCAAAAAAGAGTGATACCCTCACTGAGACGGGTTAATACAATAACAGCAACAGTGGACTCAAACATACCAACAATCATGAAGATGTCACAGGACCAGACAATGTTTTATTATGTTACACATAAGGTCACTATGGTGAAATGAGTTCCTTTATGTGGCCTTTTGCTTTGGTTCTTCAGAAAAACAGCTTGAGAGATTTTTCCCCTAAGCCCCCAGGCCCTAGTTTGTTTGTTTTTTTTACCCCGGAGTGTCTGTTACTTTTGCCGGGTTGATTGTCATTTCTGGGTAAGCTGTAAACAACTTGGTTTGATCCTTTTTGTCTGGTCCTGGGCTGCAGCCTGCCCTGTGATTGGTATACACTTTGCAGGAATTGGTCAACAGACTATGCAGATGAGGTGAGTTGTAGCCTAATATGCAAATGAAGTGTCTGTGGCCTACCAAGACAGGGTTAGTCAGTTTGTGGCCTCTCTGGGAGGGGCTGTTCCTTTAAATTAACAAGGAATTGTGTATGTAAGCAACCAACCCCATAAAGGTTTTTCAGACAGAAAGAAGAAGGAAAAGAAGCACCAGGAAAAAGCAGAAGAAAGAAGAGAGAAGAAGCAGAGAGAGAGAGGAGGCAAGGAACTTCCTAAAATTTAGAGCTGTAACAGAGCTCAAGGACTGTAACACTGAAGACAGCGAGAGACCTGGAAGGGCCCCAGGGGCAGCTGGCAATGATAAATGGCAGGGGCAAGAGGAGCCTGTCCTCGAGGGACCAGGAGGAGGCCTGCATGGCCTAAAGGAGTTGAGAGAGCTGTCCTGAGCTGAAGAAGGGAGATTTGCCTATGTGCTTCCCGATCCTAATCCTGAGTTGTAGCCTGTTTATCCTGATCCCAAGTTGTACCTTGTTACTTCCTTAATAAACCACTTAACTGTAAGTATGATCTGCGAGTTCTGTGTGGCTATTGCAACAGATTATTGAACCCAGGATAGAAGGAGAGAGCGATGTGGGAGGGATGACTAGTGTCAGAACTGGTGAAAATGTTGGAGAGTGGAGGCATGTCTGACCTCCATCTCAAGGAAATCAGCTTTGTGCTGATGTTGATTCTCATTATCCTCTATGAAGTTAGGCAGGTTCTAACGATACTGCTACTACTACTACTGCCATTTTACAGTCGCCATGAGTTGGAGCCAACTCAATGGCAAGTAACAACAGCAACAGTGTAGTCTTGACATTGTCGATTGTCAAACGTCTAATTGTGAACCAGAAAAAGCTCAAGTGTCAGAAAGATGAGTTATTTGGGGAAACTGGGGAGATGTCCTTAACTAGATGATTTACAGCTCATTGACAGCTTTTTTCAGTTCAAAGTCTCTTCTTACTGCCAAAAGCCAAAAAAGCCTTTATCCTACCTACTCTGACTGAGCATATCAGATTGCATGCAGTAACCAATTATTTACATAATGAATGACAATATATGACATCATCAGTGTTTAAACTCCAGATTTTTAAAGTCTGACCATCTGAATTCAAATTATTGCTATATTACTGCTAAAGCTAGATGACCTTGGGCAAGTTACTTAACCTCTCCAATTGTCAATTTTCTCGTATATAACCATGTAATAATTTTGAACATCAAATGGCAATAACAATGAACTCTCACCACATAGCGTTGTTGCTAGAGGTCAAAAAGAAAACAAACACGTAATATATAATGATTGCTTTGATGAGAGTAGACAGTGGTAGCATAGAAAAAGACCATTAGTTTGACTGGGAGGGTTAGAGAAGGCTTCCCAGAAGAGGTAAATTGAGCTAAGATCTAAATCATGTACAGGAAATTGCTAAGTGTATACATTTAAGCTGTGAATTTCAAGCAACAAACACATTATGCAAAGTCAAGAAGGTATGAGAGCACATGAGGCCATGAAGAGTTTAGGATCTCTGGAGCTGAAAGGGCAAGAGGGACAAAATAATAATCAAAGAGGCAATGGGAGCCACAAGTTACTCAGAGCAGGAGAACAGCAGTATCAGATTTGCGTATGGGAAAGGTCACTCTGGTGACATTTTGAATTAGCCAAAATGATATTTTGAAGTTCAACTGAGCATTAATGAGGACTTGAATTAGGGTAGAAGCCAAAAAGAAAGAGAAAAGCATAAGAAATATTTAGGAAATTGAATCAACATTACTCATCAGTCAATTGGATGGTGGAGATAGAAGCATTCAGGAATGACTTCTGCATTTTGGCTTGAGCAATGGGTGAGTGATAGTGCTTACACTGAAGTAAGGACCATCAGTTGGACACTGAAGATAGTAAGACATACTGCAGAGAGCCACAAAAGTGCAGGACTGACACAAGGTTGCTCTTCCTGAGACTATAGGCAGTTGTAAGAAATATTTTCCTGAGAGCACATCATAAAGAAAGCAAATCTTCAACACTGAATAAATTCGTATCTACAGTGTAGGAAAAATAAGAGTTAGTATTATATAAATACAACTGTACTAAAATGTGAATTTTGAGCAGTTGTATAATGAAAGTCTCATAATTATCTGTAATTTGTTTGGAAATTGACATATAGGAAGCCATTAAGCTATGCCTGAGACACTCAGGCAGAAGAAGAGAATATAAGTACAGAAATATTCCCCTCAGCTTCCTTAGAATAAAAGTTTCAAATCCTTGGGATGAGAAACGGAGAACAGTCCAACCAACCCTTAGTGCTATTTATATTGTTATTTAAAATAAACTTAATGAATTGTTCAGTAACATCTATATAGTTATCATTCAGTAGTGTAAGCTAAAATATTATCAACAATGTATTGTCTTCTTTATTAAAAACTATATTAAACAATCTTTTGGACATATTAAAACAGTATCTAGTAGGGAAATCAGCTGACAATTTTTCCCTGAATTAGGTGGACAAGGCCAGTAACTTCACCTACTATTATAAAATTCATTCCAAATAAGGATATTTCTTCCTTGGAAAGCAGATGGAAAGTTACCAAAGGTAAGTTTCCCAATACCTTCCCTATGACTGGCCCTTTACTTTGAATATAGGGCCAGGGCCTTCCTACAGCTGTTTGGACAATTCCCAATAGAAGTCCAGAATTAGCCTAATAGGTCATACAGTGACCATGTCATTTATAACTAGGAGATGGTCAAATGGAAAGCGGAGCTTAATTAGATAAATCATTCAGTTAGTTGTAGGGGCTCTAGAGTCACCTGCATTCCCAACTGTGTGGTCAGGAGAGGGTTGCTTATCCGCTCTGTGGTTCAACGTCTCCAGCTACAATGTTGTGTATAACAAATGTTCAACTGCCTCCTCTGTGAGAAAATAGAAGGAAACATGCCATAGAAACAGATGTGGTGTTATCCCTCTCTGGCATTAATGTAGCAGTGCAAGTCCAATTGGACAAGGCCAGTATAATTTATCTTTAGCCTGGAAATCTCCTAATGATACGGCATATTTCTATTAGATTTGCAAGATAACTAGCTGGTACCTATGTTGCTTTTCATTTCACTTTAAGTCACTGTGTTGTTGCAGGTGGGATTGAGTCAGTTTGGACTCACAGCAACCCCATGTACAACACAAGGAAACACTGCCTGGTCATGTGCCATCCTCATGATCAGTGTTATGCTTGAGCATATTGTTGCAGCCACTATGTCAATCCATCTCGTTGAGAGTGTTCCTCTTTTTATCTGACCCTCTACTTTACCAAGGATGATGTGCTTCTCCAGGTACTGGTCCCTCCTGATAACATGTCCAAAGTATGTGAGACAAAGTCTCTCCATCCTCCCTTCTAATGAGCATTCTGGCTGTACTTCTACTAAGACAGATTTGTGCATGCTTCTGGCAGTCCATGGTATATTCAATAGTCTTTGCCAACACCATAATTCAAAGGCGTCAATTTTTCTTTGGTCTTCCTTATTCATTATCTAGCTTTCGCATGCATATGAGGTGATTGAAAACACCATGGCTTAGGTCAGTCGCACCTTAGTCCTCAAGGTGGCATCTTTGCTTTTTAACACTTTGAAGAGGTCTTTTGCAGCAGATTTGCCCAATGCAATGTGTTGTTGGATTTCTTAACTGCTGCTTCCATGGGTGTTGATTGTGCATCCAAGTAAAAGGAAATCCTTGAAACTTCAATCTTTTCTCCGTTTATCATGATGCTGCTTATTGGTCCAGTTGTGAGGATTTTTGTTTTCTTTATGTTGAGATGTAGTTCATACTGAAGGCTATAATCTTTGATCTTCATCAGTAAGTGCTTCAAGTCCTCTTCACTTTCAGCAAGAAATGTTATGTCATCTGTATAACGCAGGTTGTTAATGAGCCTTCCTTCAATCCTGATGCTCCGTTCTTCATATAGTCCAGCTTCTTGGATTATTTGCTCAGCATACAGATTGAATAGGTATGGTGAAAGG
>NW_004443991.1:6906360-6927857 GCF_000243295.1 Trichechus manatus latirostris
GAAAGGATACAACCCTGACGTACACCTTTCTTGACTTTAAACCACGCAGTATCCCTTTGTTCTGTTCAAATGACTGCCTCTTGATCTATGTACAGGTTTCTCATGAGCACAATTAGTTGTCCTAGAATTCCCATTCTTCACAATGTTATCCATAATTTGTTATGATCCATACAGTCAAATGCCTTTGCACAGTCAATAAAACACAGGAAACATCTTTCTGGTATTCTGTGCTTTCAGCCAAGGTTCGTCTGATAAGAGCAATGATATCCCTGGTTTCACGTCCTCTTCTGAATCCGGCTTGAATTTCTGGCAATTCTCTGTTAATGTACTGCTGCAGCCGCTTTTGAATGATCTTCAGCAAAATTTTGCATGTGATATTGTGTGATAATTTCCACATTCCACATTCAGTTGTATCACCTTTCTTTGGAATAAGCATAAATATGGATCTCTTCCAGTCTGTTGGCCCAGTGGCTGTCTTCCAAATTTCTTGGCATAGATGAGTGAGCACTTCCAGTGCTGCATCCATTTGTTGAAACACCTCAGTTGATATTCTATCAATTCCTGGAGCCTTGTTTTCCACCAATACCTTCAGTGCAGCTTGGACTTCTTCCTTCAGTACCATCAGTTGCCGATCATATGCTACCTCCTGAAATGGTTGAATGTCAACCTCTTCTTTTTGGTATAGTTACTCTGTCTATTCCTTCCATCTTCTTTTGATGCTTCCTGCATTGTTTAATATTTTTCCCCTAGAATCCATCAGTATTGCAACTCAAGGCTTGAATTTTTTCTTCAGTTCTTGCAGCTTGAGAAATGCTGAGCATGTTCTTCCCTTTTGGTTTTCTAACTCTAGGTCTTTGCACGTCATTATAATACTTTACTTTGTCTTCTTGAGCTGCCTTTAAATCATCTGTTCAGCTTGTTTACTTCATTTCTTCCCTTTACTTTAGCTGCCCCACTTTCAAGAGCTACTTTCAGAGTCGTTTCTGGCAGCCATTTTGGTATTTTCTTTCTTTCCTGTCTTTTTAATGACCTCTTGCTTTCTTCATGTATGATGTCCTTGATGTCATTCCACAACTTGTCTGGTCTTCGGTCATTAGTGTTCAACACATCAAATCTTGTTTTTATTTTTTTTATTGCCTAGGATATGGATGTTATGCACTCCGTTTTATTTTTGACAGTTTCCAATTTTCCTGGATTCATAATTCCTACATTCTGATTATTAATGGCTGTTTGCAGCTGTTTCTTCTCGTTTTGAGTTGTGCCACATCAGCAGATAAAGGTCCCAAAAGTTTGACTCCATCCAGCTCATTAAGGTCGACTCTACTTTGAGGAGACAGCTCTTCCCTAGTCATCTTTTGGGTGCCTCCCAACCTGAGGGCTCATCTCCCAGCACTATATCAGACAATGTTCTGCTGCTATTTATGAGGTTTTCACTGGCTAACTTTTTTCAGAGGTAGACTACCAGGTCCTTGTTCCTAGTCTGTCTTACTCTGGAAGCTCAGCTGAAACCTGTCCATCATGGGTGACCATGCTGGTATTTGAATACCAGTGGCATAGCTTCCAGCATCACAGCAACACACAAGCCCCCACAGTATGACAAACTGACAAATGTGTGGGTACTGTAGTGGGCACATATTTCACAGGCCACAAACTTGAGGTTACAGAAATTTAATTTTACTTATTTTATGTAACTGAATTTAAATGTCTATTTTGAGTCTCCATTTTATCTGAAACAGAAAACTTAATGTAGCTGTTTTTAGAAAATTTTGTCATACCAGTGATTCATTAGTTATTTGACTCATGTTTAAAACTGAGTCACTCTCTAGAGTGTTCATGGCCCTGTGTTTTCTAGGGCTGATTCCCAACACCCTGGCTTACCCAGTGGAGTAGCTTCAGTCTCTTGATCCTCACACCATCAGCTCTCAGTTGGACAACTTCTACATCCCATTCCAAGGGGCACAAATTCTTCCGGATGCTCTCCCTCATCTCGATAAAGTGCTTGAAAAACCAGAGTGTTTCTTGGGCTCTTTCATGTCTACACAAGCCTCAGGAATTTCTCAACAAAGCTTGCCATTGCTGTGGACTTTACCCAAGATCAAGTATAGGTTTTCTAAGCAGATTCTTCTATGAGTTTCCTTTTCCCATAGCCCTCAATTGAGAGGGATTGGAGCAATGCAGTGTAAGGGCGGGTCAGAGTGATCATGTCTGTCGTACACACATAGGTTCTAACTGTTCCTTCAGTTTGTTTCCAGCTCTCTCCCCTTCATCCAGGCCTGTGTTTTTATGAATTATATATAAACAACTAACTCTCAATATTGTTATCCTCAAGATTTTAAAACATTAATTTGACATTTTTGTTTTTTCATTCAGTGAACCTGGGTATGGAGAAAGACTGTGTATAGTAGTGTGTATGAGAGATTGTCAAATAATTCTTCACATATGGTTCCTTAAAATGATTCCAAAAAAGGTATATTCTTGTTTGTTTTTTTCTTTATGGGTTTTGCAGATATTTCTAAGTAACGAAATGATGTGGATAAATTTGCTTCCATCAGAAAGTTCAATCTCATACTGAGTTCTGTTAATTTCTTATTAAAACTGGTGCTGACTTCATAAAAAAATTGGCTTTGGAGACAAATAATTATTGAGGTGGAGAGTTTAAAGAATGTACTAAATTCTGTTATTCTAGCCCAGTGCTTCTCAAACCTAGCTGTATGTGAGAATCACCTGAAATCTTGTAAAAATTACCAATGTCAATGCTTGATTCGAGTCCAGTTAGGTCAGAGTCTCTAGGGTGGGGGCTTAGGCATTGTTTTTGTTTTTTTCATAAGTCTCCTAAGTGGTTATAATGTGCAATCCAGGTTGAAAGTCAGTGGTCTAGAGTATCAAAGCTGTCTACTAGTAGCAAATTATATTACCAAGAACACTATTTTTGGTCTAAATTAATTCAAAATCCTATAGTAATACCTCTATGGAAATTTAATATACTTGCTTTTGAATTTTTAAGGGTGGATCCAATGGGTTTGGTTTTGGTTTGGTATAAAAAGTAGCCAAAATAAAAACATGTTCTAGCTTCTATAGAACCATCCACTATGTTACTCAGTAATCATTACAGAGAGAACTACATGATAAATTTCTACTGTTTTAGTGTTATGAAAAGGTCTATCTCTCCTGAAGCATAGGTATGCTCCCTGTGATCAGATAAGTGCTTATTTGTCTGACTTTTTAATCTTATTTGTTCTTTAGTTGCTAGGAAGCTTAGGCAGAAATTATTGCCTCATTGTATAATCATTTCATTTCTCAGTCATGGCTGACATGTTTAGGTTTCATTAAATAATTTAAGAAACACAACCTATATCCTCTCTGGAATTTAGAAGTTTATGAATTATATAAGAAAACTTACTATGTGAATAACAATAATTCTCAGTGTATCATCACTAGCTTTATCAACTTGTATAATAACCTGAGAAGAATCTGTAGCCTATCATGGTTCCATCATAATATATCCAGTATTAATTTTATTCTAAATTATTCTCAAAATTGCAATTACAGTAAAAATGCAACCCCTTGACCAGCCCACAGTGTGATCTGGTTGCTAATGTATGAAGCACCATGCCTGCTAGTTTAGTTTCTGACCACCAAGTTTGAGTACATTCCCTTGTTTGTATCTTTCATTATTTTAAGAGTTCCCATTATTCATGGGAGACAATTTTTCTTTTATTATGCAAATATTGCTTTACTTTACATAATGATGTGTTTCTGAAACTTTAGGTGTATAACAATCTTTAAAAATTCAATTACATTTTAAATACATGTGTTCTATATTTTTAAAGCATTAACCAGAATGTATTTGTTTGTGTGTTTATGTGTGTGTCTTTGAATTAAACTATAATTTATAAAGCTTCTTAGGTTACTGGTTTTTAATGCAGTTTAGAAATTTGGAATTATATTTGTACTTTTAATTTATATAGATTATTGATATTATTATGTTTGTTGCTTTTATTTCAAAGCTAAGTGGTTCATTATCCTGATTGTTTAACTTCAAGAAACCCTAAAAGATGGTCTGTGTTTCATGATTATCTCCAGCAGCTCAGGAGTGAACACAAAAAGTTTGGATTAAAGTTGATTTTAAGTATTAACATCTAGCTGAGCGTATCAGGACAAGCATTTTGAGACTCAGGTGGGTGATGTCAGAAGGAAAGAGATGGAAAATTGAATCCGTTCTTTATTAGACAATGAAAATGTAGTTTTAGAGTTTGAGCAGAGACTGGAAAGAGAGGACTTTGGAGATGTTTTGCCATATGCAAGCATTAGCTGCCATCAGTCTTCACAGCTAAGTTAAAAAAAAAGAGTTCAGGAAGTGGGTAGTTAAATAGCTTCATGAGTATACACTGGAATCACAACATCAAAGGCTATTAGAGTTGGAAAGGATTTTAGAAAAGATCTAACACAACACTTCCATGTTTCAGA
The DNA here is from genome assembly GCF_000243295.1 of Trichechus manatus latirostris. NCBI lineage: Eukaryota > Metazoa > Chordata > Mammalia > Sirenia > Trichechidae > Trichechus > Trichechus manatus. The sequence continues at coordinate 6,910,828 of NW_004443991.1, forward strand.
TTAGAAAATGATACCCAAAGAGATTAAGTGTCTTCCCCAGCGACAAGCGAATGTGTAGCAGGGTTTGAATAAGAACTTCACTTAACTTTCTCCAAACATTAAATATCTCTGTTTTAAACACAAAACAGAATGCTTTGCTCCAAATCCTCCTATTTAACTCCCACTGTTTCTATGGTATACTTCTAGCCACCATTAAGCCTCTCAGAGATTCAAAATGATACCAATAAAGATATCCATGCTTGCCATTTCTAAGAACTGAAATCACTTTCCAGACTGAGCTCTCGTAAGGAAGTTTGGCTAGAATGTTAGCTAATTTTGAATATTTATTTTCTCTTAGAATTATATTTTACTTCTCACATTTTCCTTTTAATTTACACAGTACCTCAAATATATTTTGTATCCAATCTTCTGAGACAATTTACATAGCTCCATTTTTTTTTCTTTACTAGGCAAAAGTGAGATAATTTATCAATGGTTTAATTTCCCACATGCAAGTTGTTCCAATTTCTATAATTACACTTTGTCAGTGGGAGGATATGTCAACTAGACCTTTCTTACCAAGCATGTTCCACAGATCAGCGGCATCAGCATCACCTGGAAGCGTGTTAGAAATTCAGATTCTCAGGCTCTGCCTCAGACCTACTGAACCAGAATCTCCATTTTAATACAATCCCTAGATGATTAACATACACACTGAAATTGGAAAAGCACTGAACTCTATCAGCAATTTATAAAAATATCAAAGAAAAAGTACTTTAAATGCCCACTAAAACCAAAAACCAAACAGGTGCCATCAAGTCAATTCTGACTCATGGTAACTCTGTGTGTTTCAGAGTAGAAATGCACTCTATAGGGTTTTCAGTGGCTGTGATCTTTCAGCAGTAAATCACCATGATTTTCCTCTGAGGCACCTCTGGGTATATTTGAACCTCCAACCTTTCACTTAGTAGCTAAGCTCCACCCAGGGACTCCATCCACATTATGACTCTTTTATTGCCTTTTTTTAGGTTTTTTTTTTTTTTAAAAAAAAAAGGAATGGCTGAACTAGGGACAACTTATACAAATGGATTAGGCTATTCTTTGGTTATCATTGATATTACACACAAGTAAAATTTTGCTGAAGATCATTCAAAAGCAGCTGCAGCAATATATAGACAGGGAAGTGCCAGAAATTCAGGCCTGATTCAGACGAGGACATGGAACCAGGAATATCATTACTGATGTCAGTTGGATCCTGGCTGAAATCACAGAATACCAGAAAGTTGTTTACCTGTGTTTTATTGACTATGCAAAGGCATTCGTCTGTGTGGATCATAACAAATTATGGATAACATTGCAAAGAATAGGAATTCCAGAACACTTAATTGTGCTCATGAGGAACCTGTACATAGATCAAGAGGCAGTTGTTCGAACAGAACAAGGGGATACTGCATGGTTTAAAGCAAGGAAAGGTGTGCATCCGGATTGTATCCTTTCACCATACCCATACAATCTGTATACTGAGCAAATAATCCAAGAAACTAGACTATATGAAGAAGAATAGGGCATCAGGATTGGAGGAAGACTGATTAACAACCTGCGTTATGCAGATGACACAACCTCCCTTGCTGAAAGTGAAGAGAACTTGAAGCACTTACTGATGAAGATCAAAGACCACAGCCTTCAGTATGGAGCACAACTCAACATAAAGAAAACAGAAATCCTCACAACTGGAACAATAAGCAACATCATCATAAACGGAGAAAAGACTGAAGTTGTCAAGGATTTCATTTTACTTGGATCCACAAGAAAGCAAAAGATGCATTGCATTGGGCAAATCTGCTGCAAAAGACCTCTTTAAAGTGTAAAGCAAAGATGTCACCTTGAAGACTAAGGTGTGCCTGACCCAAGCCATGGTATTTTCAATCACATCATATGCATGCTAAAGCTGGACAATGAATAAGGAAGACCAAAGAAGAACTAATGCCTTTGAATTGTGGTGTTGGTGAAGAATATTAAATATACTATGTACTGCCAAAAGAATGAAGAAATCTGTCTTAGTAGAAGTACAACCAGAATGCTCCTTAAAAGCAAGGATGGAGACACTATGTCTTATATACTTTGGACATGTTGTCAGAAGGGATCAGTCCCTGGAGAAGGACATCATGCTTGGTAAAGTGCAGGGTCAGTGAAAAAGAGGAAGATCCCCAAAAAGATGGACTGACACAGTGGCTGCAACAATGGGCTCAAGTATAACAAGGATTGTGAGCATGGCACAGGACCAGGCAGTGTTTCGTTCTGTAGCACATAGGATTGCTATGAGTCAGAACCGACCCGACGGCACCTAACAACAACAACATTCCTTGGTTATTTTTGTAGCTGCTTGTATTATTAATCGATTAGTTAGTTAATTAACTTGGCAAAACAAAACTCTAGCCTTCCCTAAAACAGCATTGCCTGTGTTAACAACATACAATTTTTTAAGATGCTCAAATATTATATGGATTTCCAGAAATACTGTGCTAATTTAAAGTACTGAAAGCTTGAAAAGTTTTACTTTTGCATGCAGTGGAAACTGCAAGATTAGATTAAAAGTGAGGGGTGGGAAACAGAACAGGGACTAAAATGTAAGAAAATTCTTTTGAAATCTGATAATTCAGTCATTCATAAGATAATAAATGCATGTGTCATTATCTCATAAATCGAGTATACTGTAGATCCAAATGCTCCCCTACTCCTGGAACACATGCTACCTCAAGTGGCTCTGTCAACACAAACATAGGATGCATTGGTCAAAGTGACATGCATTTTGTTTCTACCATACTGGTGTCACCTAAAATATATCTATCTGTCTTTAATTGGTTACCTGTAATGAGTCAAAGCGGTGATACTTGTACTCATAACATGCTTTAGGAAGATAGAGAATTTTGGTGAAAGAAATATGGTTGAGATGGTCACAGCCTTGAGTACTTTTAACTGACTTTTCTTATTCTAGGAAAATTCTACTCTAGGCAGCTAATAGTGCTTACCCACTAAAGTAAGGAAGGGACTATAATGATTAGAAAAAGACATGTAAAAATAACTTTTACATATGAGTAACTGGGTGACACACATACTACATTATCTTCAGTCTAGTTAGTCTATGGGGTAAAACCAAAAACAAGCAAACAAACCAGTTGCTGTTGAGTCGATTCTGACTGATAGTGACCTTATATGGCAGAGCAGAACTGCCCCACAGGGTTTCCAAGGAGCAGCTTTGCCAACCTTTTGGTTAGCTGCTGTAGCTCTTAACCACTGCACCACCCAGGGCCTTGGGGTAAACTGGTGTGAAATAACAAGGAGTTTAATAAAAGTTGCCATATAATTTGTAGCTTGATGTCTATTTGGACAATGATGTGCTATTGCATGGTTCAGTTGTAACTTGTAGAAAAACCAAACAAACCAAACCCATTGCCCTTGAGTTGACTGCAACTCGCAGTGACCCTATAAGACGGTAGAACTGCCCCATAGGGTTTCCAAGGAGCAGCTGGTGGATTAGAACTGCCAACCAGCAGCTGAACACTTAACCACTGTGTCATCAGGGCTCCAACTTGTAGAAAAGAGTTTACAAAAATGAGGTTTATTTCTCAGAAGAAACCTATTTCTTATATACTTATGTAAGTACATGCTGCATCTGAGTAATCATGATGCAAAGTCTTAATTTAAGTGATTCTTGTCTATTTTAGATTGCTGTTGTTTGCATCCATAGTCTGCATTCAACCCAAAATAGAATGAAGATTGTAAGCATGTAGGTACAATGGGAGTGGCTACTACTACAATTATCATTATTTTTCCTCACACAACAAATGTTAGCCATTAAGAAACAGGAGAGATTGTCATTATAATGGCCTGTGGAAGCCCAAAGGGCATGAGATAACATGAATTTCCATGCTGCCTTTTTTATACAAGGCCATGGAAAAGGAAAGGGGAGCTGTTTTTCTTAACAAAATGAGAAAGCTAAAATACATGTTCCATTAAGAAAAAATTGTTTGTCTTAATGTATTACACTAAGCCTAGAACATATTAGAGATCTCATCAAGCAGCTGTCGAGATAGTGAATAAGTGAATGAGTAAATTAGTATTAGTATTGGTAAACAGAAATTAAAGGCAAAATGCTGTATAATTTCTGCTATTTACATAAAAATGGTAAATAATTCTATTGCATTATTTCATTAACAAATGGATGTGTGAGTCTGCTAATAAAATTTAGTATATTCAGCAAGCATTTATTGATCACCTACTAAATGCCAGGCACAGAGATTGCGAAGATGAATGAGTCATATCCTTTCACTTAGAGAAGCTCAGAGTCTAGATCAGTGAAATGAATGCTACGGTGATCTGCTCAGATGCCCCTTTCAAGACTGAGGTACCTACACTCCCAGCAGCAGAATGGGTTGGTGACAGATGACACTTAGTTGGGTCTATCTAAGGATTTCTTTCAGCTGAAACAACCTGCTTGATGCAAGGTCAGTCTCCTTTCCCAGAGACAATCCACATCCAATAACTGGTTGCTGTGGGTAAATAAAGCCCTGGAGCTCTGGCAGTGGTCAGGAGCTTGGCTGGTAACTAAAAGCTCTGCAGTTCAAATCCACCAGCCACTCCTTGGAAATCCTATGGGACAGTTCTACTCTGTCCCACAGGGTTGCTATGAGTCATAATTGACTTGATGGCAATGGGTCCCCTGGCCTCAAAGACAATAACTGTGAAGCACCATCCCAGGTCTAGAGCTTCCTGAGAATTAGACTGAAACCTTGTTGCAACTGTCTTACAGTGCATCTCCTCTCTTTGCCAAAAGCCACATACCTCATTCTCCAATGGATATTGCTTCCAAGGACACCTAGGATAAACTTTGAGCACAAAAATCTCCATCTCAAAATCTGTATCATGAGTAACACAAACTAAGAGAGCTGATACCAAGGGTTATCTGAGAAATCAGATGCTAAAAGGGGATTTTAAAGCAAGTCACATGGCAATGAAGACACCATAACTAGTCTCAGTAGAGCACTGATAATTCTTGAAATGCTGTAGCAGAGTAATTGTCAAAACTTTCATTAGTGGTAAACTGGGATGGAATATTGGTGGAAGGAAATGCATTGGCAGGTACATTATCTCAGAATTTAAGAGATTATTTGAAATATTAATTATAAAGATAATGGGAATCTGATCACCCCAGCTGAATGACATTGCTGTATTGAAGAAAGATACTGAAAAGCTGAGGGTATTTAATCATCGACTGAAGGCAAATTGTGAAAATCAGATAATCTCTTAGGCAGCATAAGGACGCCCTTATTTCCTGCAGCCAAAAGGTTGAAAAAGCTAAGGGACAGGGCCAGGACTAAATTTTAAGAGTAGCAAAAATCCAGAGAAAGTTGAAATCCATGCCATAGCAAGCATTCTATGCCAAGATCATGGCACTGGTGGGGAAGGAGTGGGGCCCTTGAATTTGGAATTGAGACATCTAGGAAAATGCATTTAAAAAATTGAAATCCTAGAAGACCATGAACTGTCTGAACTTGCAGCCATGGGGGCCAGGGTCAAGAAAGCTATGGAGATGAATAACAGAACATTGTATTCCTATGGTCATGATAGATGAGCAGTCCACAAGGTATTGTTCAATGTATAAAATTAAAGTAAATTAAGAATAGATAATCAGAAGGCTAAGGGTAGCCACCCACCCTGTCTTAGTCATCTAGTGCTGCTCCAACAGAAATACCACAAGTGGATGGCTTTACAAAGAGAAATTTATTGTCTTCACAGTCCAGTAGGCTACAAGTCCAAATTCAGGGCTTCAGCTCCAGGGGAACGCTTTCACCATCGGCTCTGGAGGAAGGTCCATGTCATCAGTCTTCCCTTGGTCTGGGAGCCTCTCTGCACAGGAACCTCAGGTCCAAAGGATGGGCTCTGCTCCCAGCACTGCTTTCTTGGTGGTACGAGGTTCCTATGTGTCTCTGCTCACTTCTCTCTTTTATATCTCAAAAGAGATTGCATTAAGACACTGATCTTGTCAACCTCATCAGTGTAACCTCATCACAGTGATAGAATTTACAACACTTGAGGAGATCACATATAATCTCATCATAGTGGTAGAGTTTACAACACATAAGGACATCACATCAGATAACACAATCATACAATACTAGAAATCATGACCTAGCCAAGTTGCTACACACATTTTTGGGGGGACACAATTCAATCCATGGCACACCCCAAAAAAGTTCATAGTCCATTTCCCAGTGTTTGTTTCTGAGCCAGTTTTAAACCCAAAACCCACTGACCGAAGGAGAGGAATGGGATTTTCAGGAATTCCGTTTCTGGTATGACAGGACAAAGTAAAGGGTAAATTACTGCCTCCTGCATTTTCTACTACAAAAAAAGAAAGCACAATGCCCATTAGGCCTCTTTGGCTTCTGTAGAAAGTATATTCCATCCTTGCGGATATACTGCTCTAGTCCAATTACTAGATGACACAAAAGGCTGTTAGCTTTGAGTGGGACCCAGATTTTTTTTTTTTTAAAGGGCTTTGCAGCAAGACCAGGCTGCAATGCAAGCAGTCTCGCTGCTGCAGACTCTCTGGTACGAAAGGTATTGGTGATAGAAAAAATGCTATGGATTTTATGGAAAGCTGAAGTAGAAGAATAACAACCTAGACCTTTATGGTTCTGGAGCAAAGCCATGCAATTGCAGCACATGGCCTGCTCCTGGGCCCTGATAGATACAGAGAACCTGACCCTGAGACAGCATGACTGACTGCCCTCAAGAGCTGCTTTCTTTAAGACCCACCAAGTCATAAGTTCTGGCAAGCTAAACAGCAATCCATTGAAAAATGGAAGTGGTACAACAGAGGCCCCAAGTAAACTGCACAAGCAAATGACTCAATTTCTTTTATTTTACATTTCTATTCTTTCTATTTCTATTCCTATACATTTCTATTCTCTTCCTCAACTCACAGCTACGACTATATGTGAGAAGGTTACATTTTTTATGACTAGCTGATGTAGAACAAGCATAGCCAAGATTGATGCATAAGTCAGTTGGCTTGGTATATAAGTGTGAACAAAAAATATATTGTTGCTATACTATAGCCCCACCAAGGTCTCCCTGAAAGACATGAACAAGTGGAATTCCTCTGAATGGGCAGAACTTCAGGCAGCATAACTAGCTACCCATTTTTATGTAAATAGAAATGATCCAAGGGAAGAATCTATATATCAGACCCTTAGCAATAGCAAATGGCTTTGTTAATAGGACATAGGACAGAGTTGCAGAGTTGTGGAAAGAGAAATGTTGGAAAACTGAGGATAAGGAATTCTGGGGAAAAGGCAGGTCAATGAACCCTTGGTGGTACAGCAAAGTATAGCAGTCATTGCATTGCATGTTAATGTTCACTGAAGAGTATTTGCTACTGAAGAGGCAATAAACAACCAAACAGGCAGAATGACTCAGCCCACTGACATCACAAAGCTTCTGTCATCAGCCAACCCAGAGTCAGCCAAATGGGCATGAAGATGTTAGAGCCAAGTTGGTAGAGTTAAAGGTTATATGTGGGCCCAAGAGCAAGGACTCCCACACACTAGGATCAATCTAGCTACTGCACTGCCAATTGTATAATCAGCCAGCAACAGAAACTCTCAGAATTTGATATACAGCTTTCTTCAAAATATCAAACAGCTGTTTGGTGGCAAGCTGGTTACACTGAACCCCTTCTACCCTGGAAAGGGCAGTAATTCATCTTGACTGGAATGTTCCTCATAACCTCAAATCACAGGTATGAGGCCTGAAGTGGTGACTAGGTCTCAGACAGTGCCACGGTCTCAGGGCTCATGAGTGATTGTACCCACTGACAGGCAATCCCACATAAGACAGCATAGACCAAAGAAATATGTCAGAGGATATGTGATTAGGGGATTCATTGGTTCTATCACATACTATACCACCTAGAAGCTGCCAGAAAAATAGCCGTTTGAGTGTACAATGAATGCAACACTAGCTTGGAGATGATAGAATCTAAGAATGGAGCACCATCATCTACCAAGTAGTATACCTCCTTAATCAAATCATTAACTATTATGTGGTGCTATGTTTCCAACAGGTAGACTTTGTGGATCCAGGAATCAAAAAGTGGATGTATAAATGGCTCTGCTTATTATCACTGTGATATCATACTGGTAACTTGAAACTATCCACCATGGGGGTATTTACACCACAGAAACTGGCAAATGCTAGAAATCAGGGTTTTTGTTTTGTTTTGTTTTGTTTTGTTGTAAAGGGGAGAGCCAGTTTAGCAACATACCACAGGTCTGCATCACTACCAGATAAGCCACTTCAGCTAACAGAAGTGATAGTTGAGCATGAGGGGAACCTAGAATGTGTAGCAGAGGAAAAAGAATATAAGAATCAGTTTCAGCCTCAAAACCAACTGCAGCAGTGAAACCGAAGTTTTTCCCACCATATTTTCTCTTGTAAGTTTCTCCAATAAAAGAAATCAACTAGAATTCTGGAGAAGTAATTTCTAGAACTTATTATACAAAGCAAATGAACCAGCACAAGTGTTGAGCTATGATGGATGTCGTGATGCCTAATTTGTGTCTCCCTAGAAGATATGTTCAAGTCCTAACCCAAGGTCCTTGTGAATGTGAACTTGTTGACAATAGCATCTTTGCACACATAATTAGTTAAAATTTCATGAGATCATACTGGAGTAGGGTGAGCTCTAATCCATCCTCTTGTGTCCTTATAAGGAGAGGAGAAGAGACACACAGGGAAAAATGCCATGTGAAGATGAAGGCAGAGATTAGAGTTCTGCTGTCATAAACCTCTAACTACCAGAAACTGGAATGTGTGAAGAAGGATCTTCCATTAGAGCCTTCGGAGAGAGCATTGGCTTGCCTTCATGTTGAATTTGGACTTCTAGCTTCCAGATCTGTGATAGAACAAATTTCTGTTTGTTTAATCCATCCAGTTTGTGGTAATTTGTCACAGCAGCCTTGAGAAGCTAATAGAACGCTCTAGTGTAAACACGCTTGTTATGGCTAATTTCAAGCTACAAATGTGATAACACTGAACATGGAGTTGGGAAGAGATGTGCAAAAATGTTTTTCAACTTAAGCATCAGTTGGGTTCACACTGAAGCTGAGTTTAGTGTTCAGGATGTTTATGAGGGAGTGCCACACGTGTGGGAAGGAGAAACAGAAAGCAAAATTGGACAAGAGAAGAAGTCAAGTTGTGATGCATGCCTGGATAGCTTCAGTCAACTCCATGGGAAGCTCTGGAGCTGAAATAGCTTAGGGTCAAAATGGACAGACCTTTATATCTCACTTCAATCAGTCCTCAGATGGGGTCACCCCTAGAAGGCTGTGAATTTAGGCAAAGCAGTTCGTTGTAGCTAAGGCAGTCCCTGAAGGGGCTGATAGCTGATAACTGTCTGCTGACTGCATTCTCCGAAGCTGGGAATTAAATGTTTCCTTAAAGGAGATTTGGACAGAGCATCTCCTGTGTCCACTACAGTGCACATCTCCTCTTCAAGACCCTGGCATTCATACCCCCAACTGCTGGAGGATTGGTAGCTAGCTAGTGGCTATCAGCTGAGAGTCCCTGCGAGAATTGTCCTCAACAAAAAAGAGCTTCCTTGACCGAATTCATATTCCCTTGGTAGGAGCAGCCCACATCCAAAGATTGGTTGTTGTAATGGTTAGGGTGTAGATATGATGGTCCAGTGTCCTTGCCTTGAGGGGTCCCACTGTGAAGCACTATCCCAGCAACAGAGCTCTCCAGAGATAATCTGAGGCTTTTGTTGTAACTGCATCACAGATCAAATCCCCCTTCTTTTCATTCCCTCTTCCTTTACACACTCATGAGTGTTGATTCAGAGGGTACACCCCAGTAAATTTCCTCTAAGCAAATCTCCATCTCAGTTTTTGTTTACTGGGCAACCTGACCAGAGTAGTGATGAAAGTCAAACAAGCAGCTATAAAGTTGTGTAATAAAAGATAAGATTTAGGTGGAACAGTGCCACTAAAGCATAGTAAGAGCATTCAGTCCAGACCAAATAGGTTGTAGAGAAGCAAAGAGGGGGATCAGGGTAGCATTCTCTGGTGAGACCATATTCTCTGTCTCCCATGTTGTCCAACTAGGATGGAGCCCTTAAACCATAGTTTAAGTTTTTTGAGGATGTAGCAGTTAACTTTCACATGCAGATATATATAACTGAATCCTAACTATGGTAGCTTAAAAAAGTGAGGTGTTATTTTTTTCTCATATATCAAGAAGTTTTCAGCTAGATAGACTAGAGTTCATATGGCAGATCCATAGATTCATCAGTGAGTCAGATTTTTTTCTATTTTTCAGCTCTACTATTCTTAGTGTGTTACTGTTTTCCTCAGACTCACACCACAGTTGCTGAATTTATAAGCACCTGGTTTGTTTCCTCTACAGGAAAAATGGGAAAGGTCAAGAAGAATGGGAAAGGTCAAAGGACAAAATGCAACAAGTAGAAGCCAAATGACTTTCTCCCTTTAAACATATTCTTTTAGCACCTCTCCGAGACAATCCTGGTTCTATCTGATTGGCCAGAAACAGTTCCTATGGCACACTTAGCTTCCAGAGAGCCTAGGGAGCAACTGGTCATGTTTTTCCAACCAAATTGAGGCTCTGCTAGCCAGGAAACCACTGGAAACAGATATTACGTAGATAAGTAATAGTATCTACAACAGTGTATTACTACAAAAACAAAAATCAAACCAAACAACAAGAATCTCTATCATTGCTACTATGGATTACATATGACTTAGTAAATCTTCACAGACTTTTTCTACCCTAGTGAGTAAAATTTTATTTTGACTTTTTATGTAATATAACAGCAACCAGTTTGAAAATAACATAAAATGTTATTTCTAAGTTTACAGGAGAACTCACTAAAATAGGGCAGGAGGTGGTTAGCGTGCTTGATGCAGAATGAATTACATATGCAAAATAGAAAAGATTAAGTTGATCGTGTGGGAGCAATTTTTCTTTTCCTGTATCATAGCTGTTTAAATTGCAAAAAGTAAAGATCAAGAAAGAATACAACTTACTGCAACTGCAGTTTAAGCAAAACTTTTCCTTGAACTCTCAAAACAAATTCAAGGAATAGTTTATTCACACTGTGCGTTATGTACACGGAATCCCAGAATGATTTATAAAGTTAAATAATACAATTACACAGTTAAATAACCACAAAGGAACAAGAAAATTAAGAGACCTTTAGGCAACAGTGAAGAAAGAGACTTTTAAGAACTATACAAAAAGAAGACATAGTGCCAATGAGGCAGAGAAATGCAAGAAATTTCTTCCAGATGCCAAAAGCAAAAAAGGAAAAGGCTTTTGATCTTATCCCAGTGAAAAGCACCATGGAAGGAAGGGAGAATTAATGTTAGAGAACTGAGGGGATGGAATTGAATGGAGACAGAAATTCCTTGAAATATGTTTTCTGGCTACAAGCAAATGTAACATTTAAAAGGAGTTGGGTATAAAAAGAGTTGAGATATAAAAATCACTTGATAGTATATGTACATTATTCCAGAATTTTTATCATTCCACTAAACATAGTCCTCAAATCAGGAAATATGAGAACATATCTGCTTCATACTCATGACTAAACCAGCAATATTGGATTGTAAGTGAGCCTTCGCCCTCCACCCATCTGTCCTTATAGCACGGTTAGAAAAAAAATCAAGGATATGCATCTTCTTATTCTTTCATGTTAAAGGCAGCCCACACCTCAAAGACCATCACTGATCTAGTAAGAAATGCAATATATGTGGTTTATTTGTTTGATCAGACTCTCTATTCAGCATCTCCACTTTCTATACCCATTCTACAACTGTTAAACTTTTTTGTTTTTTCTTGGAACTTTTTATGCACAGCCACAGCCTATTTTCATCATGTCCAAGTTAGCTCATCTGAGTGGAATTCTAAGGTATAGTGAAAACAGGACTAGATTTGGAAATAAAAGGAGGAATTCAGTAATTTTCTTCAGTTATTCCAGAGTGAATTATCAATATGTCCCTTAATTTTTTGAGACTCATTGTCCTGGTCTATGGGAGGAGATAACAGTTAAAGGACCACTGAGGTAGATGCGGATTAAATGAAGTCTATGACAGAGAAAAGATACAAGCAAGACACATTTAAACGGAAGGAAAAATTGAGTCTGCAAAGACAAGAAATGGCAAAAGTTTATTCCAATATTGTCAACAGATTTATATAAAACATATTTGAGTGCTTTATGAATTTTAAATATTTAATTTAAATATTCAGCTCAGGAAAGTCAGGTTTAGAGGAGGTAGAATGAAACATAAGGACAATCTTTGCAGATGGAAAGTCACTATGGCCATCTCTTTCATGTTAATTAAACAATCCATATTTTTCTCTTAGAAATCCTCCTTCATAGAGGTCCCTTCTGGAAATGTGATATTGCATTCTCCTGTTGTACCGAAGCAATTAGGTATCTTCACACCAGAGGTGGGGTCAAGATGACAGAGTAGTCAGAAGCTTCCAGTGGACCCTCTTACAATGAAGACCCAAAAAAAGCAAGTGATTCAATTATATACGGCAATTGGGGATCTCTGAACATCAAAGACAGAGTTCAGGAACTGGACTGAATGGCAGGGGGAGGGAGAGACAGTTTGGAAGCAGCGACGAGTTGCGAGACCTGACCCAGTGAGAGCCTGAGCCCTTCAAGCCTGAACAGCTCACGGGTGAGTGGTAAGGCAGGCAAACAGTGGTGCTTGGGAGGCGCGTTTTCAGCACCAGGAGAGACCTAGTGCCAGGGAGTCTACACGGCCACCCAGAACCAGTGAGAAGCAGCCTTCATTGGCAAAAGATAAGTACTTGCATACTGCTTACCACACAGATCAAAAACACCCCCCTTAGGGAAAAACCTATCTCACATTTACCTCTCGGCACCCTGCTCTACACTGGGTCCCATACAGGCTTCAGCAGTTACCCAGTCCCCTGGGCCAGAAATAGGATCCATCACACACCTGGAGCCATTCTCCCTGTGTTGAAGAGTGAACAAATTAACAAACGGGAAAAAATAAACTGCCAGCTCCCCTAAGCCAGGAACCCAGGGTAGGCATGGCTCTTTGCCTAGGCACAGTCATAAGGGATGCACAGATTTTGAGTGCCTTTCCTCATGCATAGACTTGTGTGGGCCAGTCTCAACAGCGTAGGCCCTCATTACTGCAGTACAACAGGGTATATACAGGAACTCTAACTTGAACTGTTTCAGCTGTGAAGTGGCAGCTTCTTGACATTTGACACTGCTCTGCCCATTAAGCAGGGTCTTCACCTACCTACTTCAGGGGCCTGAGGAATGATGGCTCCACCCACACTACCAAACCACCTGAGATAGGGGTCCATTAATAAGAGAAGCCCCCCAGTCCTTACAGCCAACAGCATTAGGTGTTCATAGCCCAGTTAAAAAACCACCCACCTCTGCTCTAGGGAACAAGGACACCTCTTCCTCCTGGACATGTGGGGCAGCCTTCATCCCCCTGCCCTGCTCAGAGTGTGTCCCCCTGCTGTAGCCAGATGCCTATACCTACACGAATCACCAATGCCTGCCTAGGACTGTAAGTGAGAGCCTACACCACACACTTGGTGCCTGTCTACCTGGGCACCTGAGCTGAAACCATACAGGAGTGGGTGGACTCCTGAGTTCACATACATAGTAACAGATCTAACCACCTGGTGACAGGACATTAGAGCTTCAAAGTTGCGAATAATCAAACTAACACACACAAGCAGCTCATCTGGGCATATCAAAACAAAACAAGAAGCTAGGACACAGTAAGCAAGCATAAAATAAATAAATATAATAACTTATTGATGGCTCAGAGACAACAGTCGATATCAAATCACATAAAGAGGCAATCCATGATGACTTTAGCAAGCTCCCAAAATAAAGAATCTAGAAATTTTCCAGAGGAGGAAAATTTCGTGGAATTACGAGAGGCAGAATACAAAAGATTAATACACAGAACTCTTCAAGAAATTAGGAAGCAAATTACACAAAATGCAAAACACACAATAGAGGAAATTAAAAAGAATAGAGAAGAGCATAATGACAAATCTAACACGGTACAGGAATCCATAGAGAGACAACTCAATAGAAAGTCATCAGAATTAGTGAGACTGAAGATAAAGCACTTGACACCAATTTATTTGAGGAAAAATCAGATAAAAGGATTTAAAAAAATGAAGAAACCCTAAGAATGATGTGGGACTTTAGCAAGAGGAATGACCTACGAGTGCTTGGAGTACCAGAACAGGGGGAGATAACAGAAAATACAGAGAGAATTGTTGGAGATTTGTTGGCAGATAACTTCTCTGATATCGTGAAAGATGTTAAGATATCTATCCAAGATGCTCATCTAACCCCACATAAGATAGATCCCCAAGGAAAGTCACCAACATTTATTATAATCAAACTTGCCAAAACCAAAGATAAAGAGAAAATTTTAAGAGTGGCTAGGGATAAATGAAAAGTCATCCACAAAGGAGAGTCAATAAGAACAAATTCGGACTACTCAGCAGAAACTATTCAGGCAAGAAGGCAATGGGATGACGTACATAAAGCCTTGAAGGAAAAAAATGCCAGCCAAGAATTATATACCCAGCAAAACTGTCTCTCAAAAATGATGGTGAAATTAGGGCATTTCCAGACAAACAGAAGTTCAGGGAATTTGAAAAACCAAACCAAAATTGCAAGAAAGACTAAAGGGAGTCTTCTGGTTAGAAAATCAATAACATCAGATAACAACCCAAGACGAGAACACAGGACAGAGCAACCCAGTATCAACCCAGAAAGGGAAGTCACAAAAGTAAATCAAAGCTAAAACACTGAAAATAGGGAAACAGATGTCAATACGTAAAAGATGACAACATTAAAACAAAAAAAGAGGGACTTAAAAAATACAGATTTTTCATATGGAGAGGAAGTCAAGGCGATATAAAGAAATAAAAGACAGGTATAAACTTAGAAAAATAAGGGTACATATTAAGATAAGCAGAAATGAAACTAACAATCCTACAAGTCAAAATAAAAAACTAGAAAAGTATAAAGACTCAGAAAACATAAAATCAACAACAATGAAAAAAAATGAAAAGAAAATACATAAAGAAAAACGACTCAGCACAGAAAATCAAGTGGAACAAAGAAACTATGAACTACACACACAAAAAAGATATCAAAACTACAGCACTTCACTCATACCTATCAATAATTGTGCTGAATGTAAATGGACTAAAAGCACCAATAAAGAGACAGACAGTGGCAGACTGGATAAAAAAACAAGATCCATCTATAAGCTGCCTACAAGTGACACAACTTAGAATTAAAGACACAAGCAAACTAAAACTCAAAGGATGAAAAAAAATATATCAAGCAACCAACACTCAAAAAAGAGCAGAAGTGGCAACATTAATCTCTGACAAAATAGACTTTAAACTAAAATCCACCACAAAGGCTAAGGAAGGACACTATATAATGATAAAAGTGTCAGTACACCAGGAGGACATAACTATTATAAATATTTACGCACCCAATGACAGGGCACCAAAATACATAACACAAACTCTAACAGCACTGAAAAGAGAGATAGCTCCACAATAGTAGTAGGAGACTTCAACACACCACTTTTATTTAAGGACAGAACATCCAGAAACAAGCTCAACAAAGACACAGAAGAGCTAAATGCTACAATAAACAAACTTTATCTCATAGAGGTGTACCAATCACTCCACCCAACAGCAGCCAAGTATACATTCTTTCCAACGCACATGGAACATTATCCAGGAGAGACCACATATTAGGCCATGAAGCAAGCCCTTAAGAATCCAAAGCATCGAAATATTAAAAAGCATCTTTTCTGAACATAAAGCCATAAAAGTAGAAATCAATAACAGAAAAAGCAAGGAAAAAAAAATCAAACAAATGGAAACCGAACAACACCTTGCTCAAAAACTACTGGGGTATAGAAGAAATTAAGGATGGAATAAAGAAATTCATAGAATCAAACGAGAATGAAAACACATCCTACCAGAACCATTGGGACACGGCAAAAGCAGTTCTCAGAGGTCAGTTTATAGCAATAAATCCACACATCCAAAAAGAAGGGCCATAATCAAACCATTAATCCTACAACTGAAACAAATAGAAAGAGAGAAGCAAGAGAAGCCCCCAGGCACCAAAAGAAAGGAAATAATAAGAATTAGAGCAGAATTAAATGAAACAGAGAATAGAAAAACAATTGAAAGAGTTAACAAGTCCAAAGGCTGATTATTTTAAAAGATCAACAAAATAGATAAACCATTGGCCAAACTGACAAAAGAAAAAGCAGGAGAGGATGCAAATAACCCATATAAGAAATGAGATGGGTGATATCACAGCAGACCCAACTGAAATTAAAAGAATCATAACAGAGTACTATGAAATATTGTACTGTAACAAATTTGAAAATCTAGAGGAAATGGACAAATTTCTAGAAACTCACTACCTACCTAACTAACACAAACAGAGGTACAACAACTAAATAAACCCATAACAAAGAAGAGATTGAAAAGGTAATTAAGAAATTCCCAACAAGAAAAAAACAAGCCCTGGCCTGGATGGCTTCACTGGAGAATTCTACCAAACTTTCAGAGAAGAGTTAACACGACTACTGCTAAAGGTATTTCAGAGCATAGAAAAGGATGGAATACTCTCAAACTCATTCTATGAAGCCAGCATAACCCTGATACCAAAACCAGGTAAATACCCACAAAAAAAGAAAATTACAGACCAATATGCCTCATGAATATTGACACAAAAGTCCTCAACAAAATTCTAGCAAATAGAATTCTGCAACATAGCAAAATAATAATTAACCCTGATCAACTTGGATTTATTCCAGGTATGCAGGGATGGTTCAACATTAGGAAAACAATTAATGTCATCCATCACATAAATAAAACAAAAGACAAGAACCACATGATCT
>NW_004443991.1:6929760-6934735 GCF_000243295.1 Trichechus manatus latirostris
AAAAAAAGGTTGAGAATTTAGAAGGTGAATATGTTGTGGGGTTGTTAACCAATGTCATAAAACAATATGTGTACTACTGTTTCATGAGAAACTATTTGCTCTGTAAGCCTTCACCTGAAGTACAATAAAATATATATAAAAAAAAGACAGTCTCTTTAACAAATGGTGCTGGCATAACGGGATATCCATCTGCAAAAAACTGAAACAAGACCCATACCTCACACCATGCACAAAAATTAACTCAAAATGGATCAAAGACGTACATATAAAATCAAAAATGATAAAGATCATGGAAGAAACAATAGGGACAATGCTAGGAGCCCTAATACATGGTATAAACACAATACGAACCATAAGTAACAATGCGCAAGCACCAGAAGAGAGACTAGATAAATGGGAACTCCTAAAATTCAAACACTTATGCTCATCAAAAGACTTCTCAAAAAGAGCAAAAAGACAACCTACAGACTGGAAAAAATTTTTGGCTACAACAAATCCGATCAGTGTCTAATCTGTAAAATCTACAAGATACAGGAAAAACCTCAACAACAAAAAGACAAATAACCCAATTGAAAAATAGGCAAAGGATATGAACAGGCACTTTGCCAAAGAAGATATTCAAGCAGCTAACAGGCATATGAGGAAATGCTCACGATCATCAGCCATTAGAGAAATGCAGATCAAAACTACCATGAAATATCTTCTCACCCCAACAAGGTTAGCGTTAATACAAAAAACACAAAATAATAGATGCTGGAGAGTTTTTGGAGAGACTGGAACACTTATACATTTTTGGTGGGAATGTAAAATGGTACAACCACTTTGGAAATCGATTTAGCACTTCCTTAAAAAGCTAGAAATAGAAGTACCATAGGATCCAGCTATCCTGCTCATTGGAATATAACCTAGAGAAATAAGAGCCGTCACACAAATAGATATATACACACCCATGTTCACTGCAGCACTGTTCTCAATAGCAAAAACATGGAAACAACCTAGGTGTCCATCAACAGACGAATGGATAAACAAATTATGGTATACCCACACAATGGAATACTACGCAACAACAAAGAACAACAATAAAGCCGTGAAACATAGTGGGGGAATCTGGAGGGCACTATGCTGAGTGAATTCAGTCAGTCACAGAAGGACAAATATTGTATAAGACACTATTATAAGAACTCAAGAAAAGTTTAAACACAGAAGAAAAGATTCTTTGATGGTTACAAGGGTGGGGAGGGAGGGGCAGTGTTATTTACTAACTAGATAGTAGATAAGAATTATCTTAGGTGAAGGGAAGGACAGCACACACTATAGGGGAAGTCAGCACAACTGGGCTAAACCAAAGCTTAGAAGTTTGCTGAATACAATCACATACTTTGAGGGACAGAGTTGCACGGGTATGGGTCTGGGGACCATGCTTTCAGAGGACATCTAGGTCAGTTGGCATAACAAAGCTTATTAAGAAAATGGTCTCATCCTACTTTGGTAAGTGGCGTCTGGGGTTTTAAAAGCTAGCGAGTGGCCATCTAAGATGCATCAATTGGTCCCAACCACCTGGAGTAAAGGAGAGTGAAGAACACCAAAGACACAAGGAAAGTATGAGCCCAAGAGACAGAAAGGGCCACATAAACTAGAGACTTCATCAGCCTGATACCAGAAGAACTAGATGGTGCCTGGCTACCACCAATGATGGCCCTGATAGGGAACACAACAGAGATCCACAGATGAAACAGGAGAAAGGAGGGGTGCAGAACTCAAATTCTAGTAAGAAGACCAGACTTAATGGTCTGACTGAGACTGGAGGAACCCCAGAAAGCATGGCTCTTGGATTCTCTATCAGCCAAGAAGTAAAACAATTTCTGAGGCCAACTCTTCAGACAGGGATTGGACTGGACTGTGGGACGTAAACTGATACTCGTGAGGAGTGTGCCTCTTAGCTTAAGTAGATAAAAGAGACTAAACAGGTAACTTCTGTCAGGAGGTGAGATGGGAAGGCAGAGGGGGTTAGGAGCTGGTTGAATGGACATGGGGAATCAGGGTGGAAATGAGGATTGTGTTGTCACAGTATGGGGAGAGCAATTAGAATCACATAACAATGTATGTATACATTTTTGTATGGGAGAAAATAAAAAAATTTTAAAAAAGATGTCTTCACACCATCCTCTCCCTACAAATATTTTGGGAATATAATCCCCCATTGTTGGCCTTTATACTAGAATGTCTAATTAGTATAAAATTGTGGAATGCTAATGATAGGCAACATTTTTGTAACAGTCACTGAAATAATGGTATGTGGGCATTTGAAGGTGAAAACAGGCTTTGCAAGGCCTAGAGTCAAAAGGAGGCCCTAAGTCTTTCCATTAGTTCACTGCTTTTTTCCAAGCCCCTGTTATGTGACCTTGCTGAGGCAGTCTTATATAATCCCCTGGCATAGAGCCACCTTTGTCCTTGACCACTATAAAACCTCTGCCCCCCTTCTGCTGGATGCAGAGAACTACTTTCGTTCTGCAACCACCAGAGATCACTTGGCCTCAATATGTATATCTCCCTAATAAAGACTCCTTTGCTGCCACTCTGAAGTTGCCTGCCTCTTTCTTTTGTCTCTTGGCACCCTCCAATTTTGGAGGCAAATTTCATGTTACTGCTCCATGCCTGGACAGCATTCAAAACCCTATTCTGTGCACTCCATTTGCAAGCAGAATGTACATTTCCTAGGAAGTTTGTTTACCTTTTATTGTACTTTTTGGTGGTGAATTATGGAGAAAAAGAAGAGAGCTGTTAGTTGAATTGCATAGCAGTTGTATGGAAGAACAGAATAGAATCTACAATTAAGAGGGAAGAGAGAAAAGACAGTAGGGACTGGAAAGGAGAAGAAATTGGTAAAGGGGGATTGACAGACACTTGAGCAGTTACAGTGGCAAATGAGGTTTCAGGAAGTCATATGGAAGAGGAAAAGTTAGGGTATTTTGTTGTGTATTGTGCAAGGCACTTACCTAATTGTTACTCTTTTGGGTAACCATACAGTCTTGGTCTGGATTCTCTAAAGGAGCAAAATCACTGAGACACATATACAAGTACAGGTATGCGCCACATAATGTCTGTTTGGGCAATGTCTGACCACAAATACATCTTTGATCCCACAAGGTTATAATAGAGTTGAGAAATCCCAATCAGAATGCTGCCGAACCCGGGAAGGTGACTCATTGTCCAGCACACTCAGACTTGCCAATGATCTGGACACCAGTCTTTGAGAAAAAGAAAGTAACTTTATTACAATGCTCAGAGTAAGGAGCCGGGAGGAAGAGCCTCAGATCCAACTCCCAGAGCCATGGGGAAGCAAGGCTTATATGTGATTTGGGCAGCAAGATGGTGAACATGCAGGCGAATGGGGGAGGGAAAATTCTAGAAGGTGGCAAGAAAACAGGAAGCGACATGGTTCTTGTCAGACCTTCAGAACACGGTCTGGGTAATGATTTTCCTTCTGATTTGTTCCTCCTGTTGCTGTGTCCTCTGCTAAAGTCAGTGGTCACAGCAGGGCCCCTGTGCATGCATGGTAGGCTAAATCTGGCTTGGGCTAGTTTAAGGAATAATGGAAATTTATTGGCATTCATAAGGTCAGGTTATAGGAGAATGGGATGTAGTGGACATACTTTGTTAAGTATTGTAGATCTTATCTGTCTCTCACTAGCTCTCTGAGTCTCATGTCAGCCCCAGTCCTCTGGTGACAAGAGGAAGGGATCCCAGCGCCCATCCCCGGCTGCCAGTCTCATGTGCTCACCTCAGGCAGGGACCACGCAGACATCACCAGAGCCTCTAAGGGTGATGCCCCACAAGGCCGCAGCCCCACTGTGCCAGCACATCCTGCATGTCATTCCCTGGCTCAAGACCGCAGCTTCTTCCATGGTGACAGCCACCTCAGGTGGGCTGAGGTAAGGAGAAGGAAAGATGGCTGAGGGAGGACGTGGAAGGCAGAGGCGGAGGCGGAGGAGGGATGGGTGGGGCTAGAAGAGTTTTAAGCCCATTGAGGGCAGCAGGGAAGGCAGGTAGGAAGAAGGAAGGGAAGGGAGCAGCTGGAACTCCTGGAGGTGGCCTGCTGAGAGCTGGTGAATGCCGGGGCAGCAGGGCAGGGGGGGTAGGGGGAGGGCTCTCAGAGACCATATGGCGACCAAGCAGGACCAGCAGTGGCAGAGTTAAATTTTCAAGCAGTCCGTTGGGGAGGAATCAGCAGTCGTGTGGGTCCCTGACCTACCGGTGACTGTTCCTCATGTCTCTCTCCTGTATACAATATGGCATTAGCACAACGTTCAAATCACATGACATCCTATTTCACAGAACGTATTGTGGATTTTAAGTGATTTATACCTGTATATAAAGAGAGATTTACTTCAAGGAAATGGCTCCAGCAGTTGTGGAAACTGGCAAGCTCCAAATCCATGGATCAGGTGGCAGGCTGGAGACCTCTGCTGGCTCAGGGGATTATGAGGGGCTAGTAAATCCAAACCTGCAGGTCAGGAGGCAGGCCAGAGACTTCTTCTGCAGGCTTTTATGCCTCAGGAACTGGAGGTCAGGCAATGAGAAGAGTACAGGGTCAAGAGACAGAAAGAGCTGTGCCCGAACCTCCATTTAAAAACTGGAGACAGGACACACCCCCAAGAAAACTCCATTTTTAGCTGATTGGCTGATTACATGAAATTAATCATAGAAGATTATTACATTGTGGAAGAATAACCTGCCCAGTGTCTACCAAACCACTGAGAATCATAGCCTACCCAAGCTGACAAATGGCATTAACAACTAAACATACTTTTATTTTCAAGCCTTTTATTTTTATTTATTTGTCTTCTCTTTTTTTTTATTGTACCTCAGCTGAAGGTTTACAGAACAAATAGTTTCTCATGAAACAGTAGTACACATATTGTTTTATGATATTGGTTAACAACCCCACCACATGTCAACTCTCCCCCTTCTCGAC
>NW_004443991.1:6939342-6940420 GCF_000243295.1 Trichechus manatus latirostris
TGTTGCTTCCTTTCCTGTGCTCTGAAATAGCTTGAGTAGTACTTGTATAAGCTCTTCTGTGAATGTTTTGTACAATTCTCCAGTGAAGCCGTCTGGTGCAGGGCTTTTCTTTTCTTTTTTGCAGAGTAATTTTTTTATTACCTTTTCAATCTCTTGTCTTGTTATGGGTCTGTTTTGATTTTCAACGTCACTTTGTTGTAGTTTGGGTGGGTAGTGTGTTTCTAGAAATTCATCCATTTCCTCTAGGTTTTCAAATTTGTTAGAGCATAGTTTTTCATAATATTCTATTATGATGCTTTTTATTTCAGTCGGGTCTGTTCTAATGTCCCCTATTTCATTTCTTATTTGGGTTATTTGCTTCTGCTCCTGTTTTCTTCTGTCAGTCTGGCCAATGGTTTGTCGATTTTGTTGATTTTTTTCAAAGAACCAACTTTTGGTTTTGTTGATTCTTTCTATTGTTTTTCTGTCCTCTATTTCATTTATTTCAGCTCTGATCTTTATTATTTCCTTTCTTCCAGTGGCTGTGGGCTTTTTTTTCTGTTCTCTTTCTATTTGTTTGAGTTGTGTACTTAATGTTTTGATTTTGTCCTTTTCTTCTTTTTTGATGTGTGCATCTATTGCTATAAATTGTCCTCTGAGGACTGCCTTTTCTGTGTCCCAAAGGTTTTGATATGAAGTGTTTTCATTCTCGTTTGATTCTAGTAATTTTTTGATTCCATCTCTGACTTCTTCCATTACCCAGTGATGTGTAAGCAGGATATTATTCAGTTTCCATGTAATGGATTTTTTTCCCTTGCTCTTTCTGTTGTTAATTTCTACCTTGGTGGCATTGTGTTCAGAGAAGATACTTTGAATTATCTCCACGTTGTGGATCTTATTGAGGATTGCTCTGTAGCCTAAGATGTGGTTTATTCTGGAGAACGTTCCATGTGCATTGGAAAAGAATGTGTACTTTGCAGCTGTTGGATGGAGTGTTCTATATATGTCTATGACATCAAGTTGGCTGATTGTGCCCATTAGGTCTTCTGTATCTTTGCTGCGTTTCTTCTTAGTTGTTCTGTCCTTTACTGAGAGTGGT
>NW_004443991.1:6940932-6950675 GCF_000243295.1 Trichechus manatus latirostris
TACTTTTGTTTGTGGATTTTTTTCCATTTCTTTCATTTTTGTAAGTTTTGTTTTTGCTGAGACTTTATGTTTTTCCTCTTTTTTTAAGAGTATGTTTGTTAACTTTATTTGTGGTTAGCTTGGAATTTACCCTTACATTCCTAGGTTTGAAGCAGTCTATTATTATTTGGTATCGCCTTGCTTTCCTCTCCATTAGAAGGTTCTATACCTACACCATTTATTCCCTCTTTTATTGTTCTGATGTTATCATTTACAGATTAACTGCTCTGATTACCTGTTGTATTTCTTTTGGTTTTGGATAGTCCTTGGGAGTTCCTTTCCTAGATTGGTATCTGGCTGGTACAATCCTGCATCCTAGATTCTGCCTGGGAGCTGAAGTGGTTTGCTTTCAGATCGAAGAATTCCCTTTAATAATTCTTATAAATTTTGTTCATTTTTTACATATTCCCTTAATTTCTGTTTATCTGGAAATGTCCTAATTTCTCCATCATATTTGAACGAGAGTTTTGCAGGATATATTATTCTTAGCTGGCAATTTTTTTCTTTCAAGGTTTTATATATGTCATCCCAATGCCTTCTTGCCTGCATGGTTTCTGCCGAATAATCTGAGCTTAGTCTTACTGTTTCTCCTCTGTATGTGACTTCTTGTTTTTCATGAGCTGCTCTCAGGATTCTTTGTTTGTCTGTGGTTTTGGTGAGTGTGATTATGATATGCCTTGGTGATTTTCTTTTGGGGTATCCTATATGGGCTTCGTTGAGTTTCTTGGATGGCCAGCTTTTCATCTTTCATGATATTGGTGAAGTTTCTTGTCAGCAGTTCTTCAGTGATCCTCTCTATGTTTTCTGCTTTCTCCCTCTGTTCTGGAACTCCAATCACTTGAAAATTTTTGCTTTTGATTGTATCCCACATAACTCTCAGGGTCTCTTCTTTTTTCTTTATTTTTTTTTCCTGAGTTTTCCTCAGAGTGGTATCCAAGTGTTTGTCTTCAATTCCACTGATCCTGTCTTCCACTGTTTCAAATCTGCTCCTCAGCCCTTCTATGACACTGTCCATTTCTGAAATCTTGTTATTTATCTTTTTGATTTCAAATTGTTGTTTTTGTGTAATTTCTAGTTGTGAATTTATTTTGGCATTTTGTTTCTGCTTTATTTTCCTGAATTCTTCCAATTTTTTGTCTGTATTGTCCATGACTTTGTTTGCCATTTCCCTGAATTTGTGTATTTTTTCCTCATTTTTGTCTGCTTTTTGCTTAAACTCTTGGAGAATTCTGAGTATTAGAGATTCAAATTCTCTATCAGGTAGTTTTAGTGCTTTTTCTTCCACTGGAAAGTTATGTGGTGTTTTATTTTGGGCGCCTACTGGAACCATCTTGTTCTGTTTTTGTAAATGTTTTGATATTGTCTGTTGTCTTCGGGGCATTCAGTAGTTATTTTTCTCATTTATTGATTGTAGATTTGTGTGTTTCATCCTTTTTTTTTTTTTTTTTTTTTGGTTTTATTTGTCTATGTCTGAGCAGGCCGGCTGCGTGTTCTTTATTGCTTGCCCGCCTGTGGACACGATACTTTTCACCTCCTTCTCCAATTGACAGGGTCAGTTGCTCAGATATGGTACAGCAGAGCAGGTCTAGCTGAAGAGGAGTTACTTGGATGGGCTGTTTGTGGCACTTATTGCAGCCATCAGGGCAGGTCAGTAATCAGCGCAGGGCAGGTTCTGGTAGGCTGTCTCTGTCTTGCTTGGTGGTGTGATGTTAAGCGCACAGTGCAGGTAGACAGGATGTAGGGGGGAGATTGTTATGTGTGGAGCTAAGATGGCTATGGGAGAGAGGAGAGTGGAACAGGAGCCAAAAACATACAAACTAAAAAGAGTGCTAGGGGAGCTTGCCATTGGAGTGGAGAGATTAGAGACTATGAAAAGGAGGAAAACAAAAAGGGGAAGAAGAAAAAAAGAAAAGAATGAATAAATAAAAATCAAAAAGAACAGCAATGCTCCCAGGGATCCCACCAGTGTGGCTATGAGGTGTGGGGAAGTTGTTCTCAGTTGTTGCAATACAGCCTGGCTAGAAGGCATAGAGGTATTCAGTGCCAGGTTTTTAACGAACAGAAAGAGAAGGAAGGTATAGAGGGATGAGAATCTGAGTAATGAAGAAAGACAAAAAGCGAAAAAGAGGGATAAGAAAACAAACAAATTAAAAAAAAAAGAACAAGAAAAGCTCCCAAAAAAACAGGAAAAAAATAATCCCACAAAAAAGAAATGCCCGCAGGGAGTCATCTGCAAGTCTGTGCAAGCCGAGGGTGTAGGTTCCAAGCCGGGCAGCACCGCCTGGCCAGAACAGGCTCCCAACTCAAGAAAAGGAAAAGAAAACAAAGAAACAATTCAAAACAAACAAACAAAAGCCCCGGGATCCCACCAGCATGGCAGCCCAGACTGGGAAGCAGTTCCACACTCAAACGGAGCTCCGCAGCCCCTCAGGAAGAAGCAAAGATGGCGCAAGGAGTCAGGTATTACAGCAAAAGGAGGGGGAGGTGGTGAGAGGTAAGGAAGAAATCAAAAGAAGCAGAAAAAGGCAACACCAGCAGCCAACGAATGGCCCTCAGAGGGCCAGCCAGTGCGGGTGGGTGGAACCCAAGCAGCCAGTGTTTCCCGGACAAGAGACTGTGACCGCAGGAAGCAGAGGAGGCCGAGTGGGGGTGAAGAAGGGTGGGGGGTGGAAAAGTGTATATCGCAAATTACCGATTGTTTTGTCTCCTGCAGGAAGCTCAGTGAAGCTGCTTTCTTGTACCCCCTATTTGCTGGTCTCTGATGGGGCCCAAGATGGTGGATCCTTCCTGTGTTAGCTGATAGGGGACCTCTGCATGAATCTCTCCTTGCTCTCCATTCTCTGTCAGTTTTCTCACTCCATTTGGTGCTTGGCTGAGTTCTTTATCTCTTCATTTGATGTTTTAGGGTTTCTGGATTGCTGTTGTCTCTGTTTGACTTAGTTTTTCAGATCTTTGCTGTGGAGGGACGGCATGGTGCTTTTGTCTACAGCGCCATTTTGCCAGAAGTCCCAAGCCTTTTATTTTTAATGTTAGCTTTGCATATTCTTTTGCACATGATACTCTGCTGAGACAGGTAATGGGGCAGTGTAGGTAGAGTTATCTAAATTATATTACTACACTATTACTACACACACACAGACACACACACACACAAAGTTTAATAGTGGTGGAAAGTTATGACTCTGGTAAGAACAAGCTGATTTTCATTAAAAAAAAACAACTTTAAAGTCATCAAATATCTTAATTCTGCTGATTTCTTGTGATCTCCAAAGAGGTTTTGGTATTGAGAATTCATGGCTGCTTTTGTGTTCCCAGTGAAAAGGAAGAGTTAAATGGAACAAATAAAGCCTTGAAGAAAATAAATAAAGCAAATCATAAAAAACATCAGCTCCTATGACAGTATCGTAAAACTTTCCTTTAATCTCATTTTTCCTTCTTTTGAAAGAAGGGAGTGTTCATTTGGGATATTTTTCCCTTTTATGTCTCTCTGGCTACCAATTTGACCCTTCTTGTGAAAAACTCCTGAGACCCCAAATGTACAATTTACAATAAATTATATTCCAAAGATCATAATTGCAGTCACTTTGGAATGATTTTTTTCACCTCAGTTTGTAGCTCTTCTTGGGTTCATATGATGTTTTTCCAAAGTTATCATCCAACAGAGTCTGTTTATTAAACATGTTGCAATGAGAACAAGATAGTGATGGATATAAAGAGTCAGAAGCAGTCCCCGTCATTGAAAATTGCTTTAGTCAGTGCAGTTAAGTGAAAACATATGTTGAGAAAAGTCACATTTTTCGGTAAAATATGTTCTTGTGGCTTAATTTGTTCTGCAAGCCCAACCCTTCCTCCCACTGTTTCTGTCTGAACACAGTATTACTTTTTCTCCTTAATTATCTTAACAGAAGCCTGTAAATAAACGTGATAGTTTATTTGTACTTATTTGTGAGCTATCTGTTTTATAGTGGTTCTAAATTATTACCATTTCCAATTATTTTTGTAGGCTGCTGCTCATAACAGGAAGATTAGTCAGTGGCTTCAGCAGAGAAGAAGCAGCTAGTCCTATCCACCTCATCATCAACCTTATCAGAGGCTGACACCAACAACTAGCCAAAACATTCATTCATTAGAAGATCTCTAAGAACCACAGAGCAGTGGATGCTGCTGTATGCTCCCAGATCCCCTTCAGTACTGAGGACCTAATTCTTCAGCTGTTGAGGATATTGGCTGCTGAGAGGTCAAAACTGAGAGCCCTTCAAATATTGCCCTTAGAGTAAGGGTGCTACCTCACCCAGGATTAAGCTCCTTCTTCAGAAAATCACACAAAAATGGCTGGTCTATGTGGAGGCTTGGCCCCCTACTCTCAATTTTGTTTATTTCTAAATGTTCATCCAAGCTCTAGAGTTCCCCTTGGAATTGACTAAGGCCTTTGTTGCAACAGCATCATAGTTCAATTTCTCTTTTGACTCAATCCTGCTTCTCGCATTCCTCCCAGGAATTGTTTCTAAGAGTACTCACCAATAAACACTTTACACACAAATTCCTACCTTGAGAGTTTGTTTCTCCTTGCAGTCCAGTCTATGACACATAGGTGTGGACCAATTTAACACTTGTTTAATTGTCAAGTTCAGAAGCTGATGAATATTTTAAAGTGTATGAATTGTTTAATCAAATGTTATTGACCAGGAGGCTAAGGTAGATAAGCTGAGAAATTTGAATTCTTAATCAATTATTCCTCAGGATTAAACTAAGAATTATAAAGTTTTCTGTCAATAAGAGTTGGACAAAGACTATTTTCAGAACTCAATCACTTAAGGCAAATATTAATTAAGCATCTAATATATGGTCCCTCATAATTCAAGGAACTAAGGATGCTAAGACAAATACGACACAGGCCCTGCCATGAAAAAGTAAATATTTAACTATTTGCAATAAAGTGTGGCAATAGAACATAAGGAAATGGTACAAAAGATAGGTGATCATTCCACCTTGGTAAATCCAAGGAATCTTCTTGTAAAAGGAGATATCTTAGCTGTGACTGCAAAAATTAATAAGAATTTTTGAGGTGGAAAAGGCGATTATGGGAAGGGTAGTTTAGGCAACTATGGTATTATGTGTAAATCAGAGAGGCAGCAAGCAGGATGTTCTATTTGAGGAAACTCAAGTAATTTGGGATGGCTAGAGTGGTGGCTAAGAGTTCGGCTGCTAACCAAAGTGTTGGCAGTTCGAATCCACCAGGCACTCCTTGGAAATCCTGTGGGGCCGTTCTATTCTGTCCTATAGGGTCGCTATGTGTCAGAATCGACTAAACTGCAACGGGTTTGTTTGTTTTTTCTTTTTTAACATGGTGGACAGGAGGCCCGGTGGCACAGTGGTTAAAAGTTTGGCTGCTAATCAAAAGGTCAGCAGTTTAAATCCACCAGCCGCTCCTTGGTAACCCTATGGGGCAGTTCTACTCTGTCCTGTAGGGTCAGTATGAGCCAGAATTTACTTGACAGCAACAGGTTTGTTTTTTATTTATTTATTTTGGTTATAACATGGAGCGAAGGCTGGCAAAAAGTCATAAGAGAAGATAGGGACAGGTTGGACAGTGGAGCCTTGTCTGCCATACTGAAGAATTCACGTGTTTTTTTCCCATAATAATGTAATAAGATCTGTATTTTGAAAAAGCATCCCGGAAATGGCGGGGCGGTAGTATTCAAGGGAAGCAATACTAGGCACAGTATATCAAGTTAGGAAATGATGGTAATAATACAAGTGAGAGATGATGAGAGTAGTGATGGTTGTGATAAAGAGGAGTGTACAGAAATATGAGAAAATATGAACAACAGGACATAATGACCAAATTCCCCTTGATGCAAGCCTTCTTTTTGTTGATAGGGCATCTCTCATATTTCTAGTGGTCTTGCTTTTAGGCTTAACCCAAGGAACCACTTTATATTAAAACCTATTTATGCTCTTTAGTAACTATCTGCATGGGATCAAAGTGACAATGGCAACTCGAAAGATTAGCTAGGAATCTTAGGGGGCAGTGAGTTTAAGTTAATGAGGAAGAAGCAACTCAGAAAAGGAGGATAAGAATGGTTGCACAACTCAAAGTATGTAATCAATGTCACTGAATTGTACATGTAGAAAGGGTTGAATTGGTATATATTTTGCTGTGTATATTCTCAACAACAACAAATTAAATTAAAAAAAAAAATCCCTATTTGTTCAAAGTCATGTCTTTGCCATCTAGTGCTGCTATAACAGGAATACCACAAGTGGATGGCTTTAACAAAGAGAAATCTATTCTGTCACAGTTTAAGAGGCTAGAAGTCCAAATTCAGGGCATCAGCTCCAGCGGAAAGCTTTCTGTCTCTGTCGGCTCTGGGAGAAGCTTCTTGTCATCAATCTTCCACTGTCCTAGGAGCTTCTCAGCACAGGGACCTCAGGTCCAAAGGCCGTGCTATTTTCCTGGCTCTTGTTTCTTGGTGGTATGAGATCCCCATGTTTCTCTGCTCTCGTCTCTCTTTTATATCTCAGAAGAGATTGGCTCAACACACAATCCAATCTGGTAGATTGAGTCCTTCCTCAGTAACATACCTGCCGTTAATCCCATCTCATCAATATCATAGAGACAGGATTTACAACACAGAGGAAAATCACATCAAATGACAAAATGCTGGACAATCACACAATACTGGAAATCATGGCCCAGCCAATTTGACAGGTATTTTTGGGAGATACAATTCAATCCATGACAAGTCATGTCTTCAGGAACCTACTATATAATCTGTTAAATTAATTTATTATAGAGTGTCATGAGTCCATGTGTAATATCTCCCATAGGTATCTACAGTTTGACTAGGGTCTTAATGGATGTATAATATCCTAATGCAGGGGAATAAACCACCAATGATGAAATTGTAGTATATCACCAAATCTTCCCAACTTAAGGCTAGTGCCATCTCCCATATACAGATCTCTTTCCCATCAAAGAAAATTGGAGTGTAAACTCATGCATGAAAAATATAATTACAGATAAATTATATTTTCCAAAATGGAGTTTTTTTTTTTTTTAAATTCTTTGGTTGACTTAATTACATACATTTTACCGCACCATATTTGAAGTAATGATAAAGAAATCTAACATCACTATGTTGCAAATTGTGGAAGAAAGTTGCAGATGAAAGGAGACAGCTTAAAATTGGAAGAAAAGAATTCTGAAACATCTAGATTTATATTCCAAGAATTTAAATAAGAATCTTAGGGTCCTTATAATCAAACTTTTGAAATTTACTCATATGTCAACTGACGTCATAAGAGATAAAACAACATGCCCTAGAATTAAGTAAATTGTCCATGTTAGTGACAAAGACAAGATGAGAATTCAGGTTATGCATATTCAATATTTCAAGTTAGTGTTTGTTCTGCTACTTAATGCATAAGAAACCCACCATAATTTCAGTATATCCCAGCAAAATGAGAACATATACTGATGACTTGATTGTGATTACCTATTGCTGTCAAGTTGATTCCAACTCATAGTGACCCTATCCAACAGAATAGAACTGCCCCATAGGGTTTCTAAGGCTGTAAATCTTTGTGCAAGTAGACTGCCACATCTTTCTCCTGTGGAACAGCTGGTGGGTTTGAACTGCCAACCCTTCCCTTAGCAGCCGAGCATTTAATCACTGTCACCAGAGTTCCTTTTCCAATCCTCATTTCTATATTTTCATTATATTTTTAAATATGTTTTTAAAGAAATTCTCCACTAACATATTCAGCCACAATTTTATTAAACCAGAACATATATCTCAGAATTTATAGATTTGTCCCTAAATCATGTTTCTTGGGAAAATTGTTCGCTCCCTCTTAGGCTGAGCAGAGCTCTCAGTGTCTCATCTCCGACCACAGACATGTTTGTTCCTCCAGTTCTTGGAATCAGCTCTTCAGAGAGAAGCCACTTTGAGGACTTGGCTTCAATCATTTTTGGTATAGTGGTGTATAAATAAATTCCACTCAATAATACTCAGTTTTTCAGACTTCTTACTTCTTATCTGCAACAATTCTGGTTACTCAGAGACATTGAGACCAAGTGTTTAAAAGCTCTCAAGTCACATACTCTCAAAAGACAAGTGGAGGAGGCAGGTGGAGACAGGACTTCTGAGAGCTCTGTTCTCAGGTCTCACACAGAAGATGAGAGCAGTAAATGAAAAGAGGTGATCGTGTATGGCCAGGTCCATTCTTCTAAGTCCATGCATGTGTATGGTTATGTTAGAAATTGAAGTGTTGGAGCCATAATCTCATTGTAACAAACATAAAACTATTTGAGCGATTTGTGATAAAAATCAGCAGAGAAGAACAAAGGAAAATTACTGAAACAAAACAAACAAAAAAACACAAAATGATGTTTTACCAAGAGATGCAAAGGTCACACCAAGGAGCCACATATCCTTTTATTTGGTAATCCAACATTAATAACATTCTTGCAAGATTTATTGCAATACTTAAGTACATCAAAAATTTTATAATCTGGTTACAGCAGTATTTTCTGATTCATCAACATATTTTCAAATTATTATACATGAGTTACATATAAAATGCATCATTGCCTTTAAACAATACTCAGGTTCAGAAACAGACTCGATAAAGAAGAATGTCATAGACGGAATTGTGTCCACCAAAAGTACGTGTCAACTTGGCTAGGCCATGATTCCCAGTATTGTGTGGTTCTCCTCCATTTTGAGATCTGATGTAATTTTCCCGTGTGTTGTAAATCTTAACTTCTGACTGTGGTTAATGGGCCAAGAATAGGTTATGTTAAAGAGGATCAGGGTGGGATGCAACAGACTTACTCAGGTCACAGGCTTGATCCAATGTAAGGGGAGTTTTCCTGTTGTGTGGCCTGCATCACCTTTTATCTTACAAGAGATAAAAAGGAGAGAGAAGTGAGCAGAGAGATGGGGACCCCCTTACCACCAAGCAAGAACAGCAAGGAGCAGAGCACATCATTTGGACCCAAGGTCCCCAGGCTGAGAAGCTCCTAGACCAGGGGAAGATGGATGACAAAGACCTTCCCACAGAGCCGACAGAGTCAGAAAGTCTTCTCCTGGAGCTGGCCCCCTGAATTCAGACTTCCAGCCTCCGAAACAGTGAGAGAACAATTTTCTGTTTGTTAAAGTCACCCACCTGGGATATTTCTGTTATAGCACTACTAGATAACTAACACAAAGAGTTACAAGTTACTCTGTTTTCATGAATATAAGTGATAGATCTATGCTAAGTGAATTACTAACTATCTCAGGACAAGGTGGAAATCCCAAGGACTCTCTTCAAATTAGTAGTTATAATGGGATTAGCACTAGATAGCACCATTGATATTTTTTCTACGATATCAATAAAATTTTATAACACATAAATCTGTATTACAAAAGAATTAAATCTGTGAGAATATTAACAGTGCTACATTTTTACTATTGGACACATTTTTTAGAGTATATTTAATCTTTTATAACTATAATTACAATATAAAATAAGAAGAACTTAATTGACTTTTTTTTTTTTTTTAAATACAGAGTGCTGGTTGATGCATACTTTTAACAACTTAACCAGAGATGTGGAGTAAATTTTACAGAACAAATAGTTTCTCATTACACAGTAGTATACACATTGTTCTATGACATTGGTCAAAAACCCCACGACATGTCAACCCTCTCCCT
>NW_004443991.1:6951743-6953411 GCF_000243295.1 Trichechus manatus latirostris
TTGTTTCCATCTTTTTGCTATTGTGAACAATGCTGCTATGAACATAGGTGTGCATATGTCTATTCGAGTGACGACTCTTATTTCTCTAGGATATACTCCTAGGAGTGGGATTGCTGGATTGCATAGTATTTCTATTTCTAGCTTTCTAAGGAAGTGCCATGTCATTTTCCAAAATGGTTGTATCATTTTGCATTCCCACTAGCAGTGCATAAAAGTTCCGATCTCCCCACAGCTACTCCAACATTAATTATTTCCAGTATTTTTGATTTGCCCCAGTAATGCTGGGTTGATATGATATCTCACTGTGTTTTTAATTTGCATTTCTCTAATGGCTAGTGATCGCGAGCATTTCCTCATGTGTCTGTTGGCTGCTTGAATGTCTTCTCCGGTGAAGTGTCTGTTGATTTCCTTTGACCATTTTTTAACAGGATTATTTGTCTTTCTGTTGTAGAGGTGTTGGATTTTCTTGTAGATTTTGGAGATTAGACTTTTGTCTGACTTGTATTGTCCAAAAATTTTTTCCCAGTCTGTAAGTTCTCTTTTTATTCTTTTGGTGAAGTCTTTTGAAGAGCATAGGTGTTTGATTTTTAGAAGATCCCAGTTATCTAGCTTATCTTCTGGGATTTGTGTGTTGATGGTTATGGTTTGTATCCTGTTAATGCCCTGTATTAGGGCCTGCAGCATTGGTCCTATTTTTCCTTCTATGAACTTTATAGTTTTTGGCTTTATATTTAGGTCTTTGATCCATTTTGAATTAATTTTTGTATATGGCTTGAGATATGGGTCCTGTTTCATTTTTTTTCAGGTGGATATCCAGTTTTGCCAGCACTATTTGTTAAAAAAAACTGTCTTTTCCCCATTTGATGGACTTTAGTCCCTTGTCGAAGATCAGGTGACTGCAGGTGGATGGATTTACATCTGGGTCTCAATTCTCTTGCATTGGTCAATGTATCTGTCGTTGTACCACTACCAGGCTGTTTTGACTACTGTAGCTGTATAGTAGGTTCTGAGGCCCGGTAGTGTGAGTCTTCCAACTTTATTCTTCTTCTTCAGTAGTGCTTTACTTATTCGGGGCTTCTTCCCTTTCCATATGAAGTTAATGATTAGTTTTTCTATTGCTTTGAAGTATGTTGTTGGTATTTGGATCGAGATTGCATTGTATTTATAAATTGCTTTGCGTAGAATTGTCATTTTCACAAGGTTGAGTTTACCTATCCATGAACATGGTATGTTTTTCCATTTATGCAGATCCCTTTGGGTTTCTTGCAGTAGTGTTTTGCAGTTTTCTTTGTATAGGTCTTTTACATCACTGGTTAGATTTATTCCTAAGTATTTTATTTTTTTAGGGGCTATTATAAATGGTATTGTTTCCCTGATTTCCTTTTCATCGTTCTCCTTATTGGTGTATAGGAATCCAACTGATTTTTGTGTGTCGATCATGTATCTCGCTACTCTGCTGAATCTTTCTATTAGTTCCAGCAGATTTCTCGTGGAGTGTTTAGGGTTTTCTATGTATAGTATCATATCATCCGCAAACAGGGACAATTTAACTTCTTCATTACCAAATTGGACACCCTTGATTTCTTTTTCTTGCCTTATTGCTCTAGCTAGAACTTCCAGCACAATGTTAAATAGGAGTGGTGATAAAGGGCATCCTTGTCTTTTTCC
>NW_004443991.1:6954127-6974034 GCF_000243295.1 Trichechus manatus latirostris
TGTGCATCTATTGCTGTAAATTGTCCTCTGCGGACTGCCTTTGTTGTGACCCAAACGTTTTGGTATGATGTGTTTTCATTCTCGTTTGATTCTAGGAATTTTTTGATTCCATCTCTGATTTCTTCTATTACCCAGTGGTTTGTAAGCAGAGTGTTATTCAGTTTACATGAAATTGATATTTTTTTCCATGCTCTTTCTGTTGTTATTTTCTACCTTGAAGCCATAGTGGTCAGAGAAGATACGTTGAATTATCTCAACATTTTGGATTTTGTTGAGGATTGCTCTGTGGCCTAAGATGTGGTCTATTCTGGAGAAGGTTCCATGTGCATTAGAATTGAATGTGTGCTTTGCAGCTGTTGGATGGAGTGTTCTATATATGTCTATTAGGTAAAGTTGGCTGATTGTACCCTTTAAGTCTTCTGTATCTTTGCTGAGTTTCTTTTTAGATGTTCTGTCCTTTACTGAGAGTGGTGTGTTGAAGTGTCTCACTATTATTGTGGAACTGTCAGTTTCTCTTTTCATTGTCTTTAGAATTTGTTTTATGTATTTTAGAGCCCTGTTATTGGATGCATAGATATTTATTATGATTAAGTCTTCATGAAGGATTATCCCCTTAATCATTAGATAGTGTCCTTGTTTGTCTTTTATGGTGGATTTTGTTTTAAAGTCTATTTTATCTGAGATTAGTATTGCCACTCCTGCTATTTTTTGATAGTTGTTAGCTTGATATACTTTTTTCAACATTTGACTTTTAATAAATTCACATCTTTGTCTCGAAGGTGTGTCTCTTGTAGACAGCATATTGATGGATCCTGTTTTCTTATCCACTCTGGCACTCTCCATCTCTTTAAGGGTGCATTGAGTCCATTTACATTCAGTGTAATTATTGATAGATTGAGTTAATTGCTGTCATCTTCCACTGCTTTTTTTGTGGTGCTGACGTTTTCTTTGCTCTTCTTACTCTCCTGTGCTGAAGTACTTTTGTTTGTGGATATTTTTTTCATTTCTTTCATTTTTGTAGGTTTTCTTTTTGCTGAGACTCTATGTTTTTCCTCTTTTTTTTTTTAATGAGTAGGTTTGTTAACTTTGTTTGTGGTTAGCTTGGAATTTACCCTTATCTTTTTAAGTTTGAAGCAGTCCGTTATTACTTGGTATCACCTCAACTTCCTCTCCATTAGACGGTTCTATACCTACACCATTTATTTCCTCTTTTATTGTTCTGATGTTGTCATTTACAGATTAACTGCTCTGATTCCCTGCTGTATTTCTTTTGGTTTTGGATTGTCCTTGGGAGTGCATTTGCTAGATTGGTATCTGGCTGGTACAATCCTGCATCCTAGATTCAGTCTGTGAGCTGAAGTTGTTTGTTCTCAGATTGAAGAACTGCCTTTAATAATTCTTGTACTTTTGGTTTGACTTTTACATAGTCCCTTGATTTCTGTTTATCTGGAAATGTCCTAATTTCCCATCATATTTGAATGAGAGTTTGCAGGATATATTATTCTTGGCTGGCAATTTTTTTCTTTCAAGGTTTTGTATATGTCATCCCATTGCCTTCTTGCCTGCATGGTTCCTGCCGAATAATCTGAGCTTATTCTTATTGTTTCTCCTCTGTATGTGACCTCTTGTTTTTCACGAGCTGCTCTCAGGATTCTTTGTTTGTCTTTAGTTTTGACGAGTGTGATTATGATAATCCTTGGTGATTTTCATTTGGGTTCTATCCTATATGTGGTTTGTTGAGCTTCTTGGATGGCCAGCTTTTCATCTTTCATGATATTGGGGAAGTTTTCTGTCAGCAGTTCTTCAGTGATCCTCTCTGTATTTTCTTTTGTCTCCCCCTGTTCTTGAACTCCTATCACTAGCAAATTTTTCTTTTGATTGTATCCCACATAACTCTCAGGGTCTTTTCATTTTTCTTTGTTCTTTTTTCTGAGTTTTCCTTGAACAGAATTGTAGCTAAGTGTTTGTCTTCAATTCCACTGATCCTGTCTTCCACCATTTCAAATCTTCTCTTCAGCCCTTCTATGACACTGTCCCTTTCTGAAATCTTATTGTTTATCTTTTGGATTTCTAATTGTTGTTTTTGTATAATTTTTAGTTGTGAATTTATTCTGGCATTTTGTTCCTGATTTATTTCCCTGAATTCTTCCAATTTTTTGTCTGTATTTTCCATGAGTTTGTCTTCCTTTTTCATGAATTTGTCCATTTTTTCCTCATTTTTGTCTGCTTTTTGCTTCAACTCTTGGGTATTTCCGAATATTAGAGATTTGAATTCCCTATCAATTAGGTCTAGTGCCTTTTCTTCCACTGGAAAGTCATCTGGTATTTTATTTTGAACACCTACTGGAACCATCCTGTCCTGTTTTTGTAAATGTTTTGATATTGTCTTTTGTCTTTGGGGCATTCTGTAGTTTTTTCTCTCGTTTATTGAGTCTAGCTTCATTTGTTTCGTCCTTTTTTTTTGTTTTATTTGGCTATGTCTGAGCAGGCGGGCTGGGCTGTGTGTTCTTTGTTGCTTGTTCATCTGTGGGCACAATACTTTTTGCCTCCTCATCCAATTGGCAGGGTCAGTCGCTCAGATATGGTACAGCAGGGCAAGTCTAGCTGAACATCAGTCGCTGGGATGGGTTGTTTGTGGCACTTTCTTCAGCCACCAGGGCAGGTCGGTAATCAGTGCAGGGCAGGTTCCAGTAGGCCGTGCCTGTACAGCTTGGTGGTGTGATGTTAAGCGGCTGGTGCAGGTAGGCCAGATGTAGGGGGAGATTGTTACGTGTGGAGCTAAGATGGATATGGGAGAGAGGAGAGAGGAACAGGAGCCAAAAACATACAAACAAACAAAAAAGAGTGCTAAGGGAGCTTGCCGTTGGAGTGGAGAGATGAGAGACTATGAACTGGAGAAAAACAAAAAGGAAAGAAGTAGGAAAAAAAAGGAATGAATAAATAAAGATTAGAAAGAAAAAAGAAGAGCAAAGCTCCCAAGGATCTCACCGGTGTTGCTACGAAGTCTGCAGAAGTTATTCCTAGGTGTTGCAGTACAGCCTGGCTAGAACTTGTAGAGGTATTCAGTGTCAGGTATTCAGGGAACAGGAAGAGAAGGAAGGTATAGAGAGACAAGAAACTGAGTAATGAAGAAAGACAAAAAGGGAAAAAGAGGTAAAAGTAAACAGAATAAATTAAAAAAAAAAAGAACAAGAAAAGCTCCCCAAAAAACAGAAAAAAAAAAAAACCTATGAAAAAAGAAATGTTCTCAGGGATCCCTCTACACGTCTGCCCAAGCTGAGTGGGTAGGTCCCAAGCCTTGTAGCAGTGCCTGGCCAGAACGTGCTCCCAACTCGAGAAAAGGAAAAGAAAATGAACAAACAATTCAAAACAAACAAACAAACAAAAGCCCCGGGATCCCACCAGAGTGACAGCCCAGTCCAGGAAGCAGCTCCACACTCAAACGGAGCTCCACAGCCCCTTAAGAAGAAGCAAGATGGCACACAGAGCCAGGTATTTGAGCAAAAGGAGAAGGATGTGGTGAAAGGTAAGGAAGAAATCAAAAGAAGCAGAAAAAAGCAACACCAACAGCCAACAAAGCAACACCAGCAGCCAACAAATGGCACTCAAGGATCCGGCCATTGCGGCTGGGTGGAATCCAAGCAGCTGGTGCTTCCCGCCCAAGAGACTGTGGCTGTGGGAAGCAGAGGAGGCTGAGTGGGGGTAAAGAAGGGTTAGGGGTGAGAAAGCGTTTTATTGCAAATTACTGGTTGTTTTGTCTCTTGCTGGAAGCTACATGAAGCTGCTTTCTCACACCCCCTATTTGCTGGTCTCTGATGGGGGTTCAAGATGGTGGATCCTTGCTGCGTTAGCTGGTAGGAGACCTCTGCATGAATCTCTCCTCGCTCTCCATTCTCTGTCAGTTTTCTCACTCCATTTGGTGCTTGGCTGAGTTATCTCTTCATTTGATGTTTTAGGGTTTCAGGATTGCTGTTTTCTCCGTTTGGCTTAGTTTTTCAGATCTTTCCTATAGAGGGACGGTGTGGTGCTTCTGCCTACAGTGCCATTTTGCCAGAAATCCTGGAGTAAATTTTTAAGTAAATATTGATAATCTGATTTATTTCACCACATCAGAAAATCTATTAATGAAGTTTTGAAACATTTTTTCTTCTACATTAGGAGGATTTTTGAAAATTGATTTCAAGCTATGAGTTTTGTAAAACAGCGTGAGTTTTTTTATTCTCAGCAGCAAAATTATTATAAAAATAAGAGTATCTTTAAAGTTTTTTAACTTAGTCTGGAAGTTATGATTAAAAACCATAAATATGCTATCAAAAAATTAGAAAGGGAAATCTGTGGACAGACTTGAATGCCAGCCTGTGGAATTTAAAATGTTTTGAGAAAAGAACTATTCATCAAAAGAATATTTTTAGATTACATGAAAATAATTTTAAGTTTTGAATTACAGGAAAAAGTAACTAATAAAGGGACTATTTTATTATCTAAAATAGAAATTCTCGAAGTGTGGTCCACTAATCTTTGGGCTCCCTGAGACTCTATTAGGTAATCATTTAGTTCATAATTATTTTCATAATAATACTACATTTACTGATGATTCAAAAACAGTAATGGGTAAAAGTGTTGGCAATTTAGCACAATCAAGGAAGTGGCAACAAACTGTAACAGTCTCCATTGTATTTTTTATTGCCAAACCCTGGAGCGGTGAAGGGGTATTCATTAAGAATGTTCTTAGTGAAGCAGTTAAAAAAATATTAATTATATTAAATCCTGACCCTTGAATGTACATCTTTTGAATATTCTGTTACATAAAATGGGAAGTACACGTAAAGGATGTCTGTGGCATAACTAACTATAACACTTGTATTGAGGAAACCACTTGTGCAATTGAGTTGCAAGCTAAAGTAGCTGCTTTTTCTCATGGAACACAATATTTACTTGAAAGAACGACTGACAGACAAACATTGGTAATTAGGCAGACATAGTCTCAAAAAGAATGAGGTGCATTTAACACATCAAGGAAAATGAGTATTTGTGGCCAATGATAAAATTCAAGCTTTCAAAATAAAATTGCTATTTTGTAAAACTTGCATTGGCCACCTTGAAACTGACAGCTTCTTAATACTCAGACTTTTCTGATGAGCTCAGTAGTGATATTAACAAAGGTGATTTTTTTATGTTGTATCATGAAATGTATCAACAAGTGGAAGATCTGCATGAGGCAACAGACCGATTTTTTCCAAATGATCAATGGCCTTATAAGGCCATGAATGGGTAAATGATCCATTCAGAGTGTAAGATAGACCCAGAGCAGGCTTCCTCAATAGTGTGCTCTGCAGAGCACATAAGTGCTATAATACTGAATAAAAAAATCCAAATGCATTTATTAATATACAATAAGATTATACTGTGCCAGCAGCTATCAATCTATTGCCTCTCAGCTCCAAATTCACCCTTCATTATTTTCTTATAATGGATAGAATTCCTTTAAGCACCTCTCCTTCATAGTGATCACATTAACCTTTCTTAGTAGTGGACACTTCCTCCAGAGCCCACAGAGAGAGAAAGCCTTCTGCTAGAGCTGGCACCCTGAATTTGAACCTTTAGCCTACTAGACTGTGAGAGAATAAATTTTTCTTTGTTAAAGCCATCCATTTGTGGTATTTCTGTTACAGCAGCACTAGATAACTAAGATAGGTGCTGTATACGGTTTTCTAATGCCCTGTAGTTACTCTTTTACCATAGTTTAATCATCAAAACTTTCTTTAAATCACCCCGTGGCTTCTCTCTGCTGAGCTGATGCAAATGGATATGTTACATATACATATGTATCTCTATGCATATGAATGCAAATCTGCTGGTTACTGTTAAGAAAAAGATACATTAGCCATAATCCCACAACCTTGAAATACCCACATGTTTTGGAATGTGCTTAAATGGAAAATTTTTAAATTATTTTTAACACCATAGAGCATACATAAAAGCATCAATGGGCCCTGTTTATGTTACAGACTACAAAGAAATGCAGATGTTGTAGGTGGTATGACGTAGGGATTAACCTGTCCGAGTGTCTGTTTAAACCACTGGTGACACAGGTGTCTTAGTCATCTAGTGCTGCTATAACAGAGATACCACAAGTGGATGGTTTCAACAAAGAGGAGTCCATTCCCTCACAATCCAGTAGGCTACAAGTCCAAATTCAGGGCCTCAGTTCCAGGGGAATGCTTTCTCCATTGGCTTTGGAGGAAGGTCCGTGTCATCAATCTTCCTTTGGTCTGGGAGCATCTCAGTGCAGGAACCTCAGGTCCAAAGATGCGCTCTGCTCCCGGCACTGCTTTCTTAATGATATGAGGTTCCCATATATCTCTGCTCGCTTCTCTTTTATATCTCAAAAGAGATTGCATTAAGACACTATCTAATCTTGTCAACCTCATCAGTATAACCTCATCACAGTGATAGAATTTACAACACATAAGGAAATCACATCAGATTACACAATCATACAACACTGGGAATCATGACCCAGCCAAGCTGACAGATATTTTTTGGGGACACTACTCAATCCATGACAACAGGGTTAAAACACTCAGCTGGCTGCTAACCGAAAGGTAGGCAGCTCAAATCCACCAGCTACTCCGCTGGAGAAAGATGTGACAGTATCCTTCTGTAAAGATTACAGTCTTTGAAACCTATGGGGCAGTTCTATTCTGTCTTACAGGGTCGCTTTGAGTCGGAATCCACTTGACGGTAAAAAGGTTTGATTTTGGTTTGGCAGTGTCTGGAACAGAGCCTGGCACAAAGCAGGCACTGAACAAATGTATGCTAAAGCAAGAAGGGAAGGAAGGGGTGAAGAAAGGAGGGAGGGAGGAAAGGGTGGATGGCAAAGGGTCTAAAGCGCCAGAGTGATTTTCAATCAGAGAAGCAAAGCTCTGAGTTGATCACCAGTTTGTAATTTATGTCTATCGATCAACAATGCCAAAAATTTACATGGTTTATTGTGACCTAGGAATGAGGTTATTCTCATGGTTTTCATTATACTCTCAAATGCTTTAATTCTGATTCCAATGTATCAATTAATCTACTTTATATAGAATTTTTATTCAGTTCTTCTAAAAAATTTTAATCAAAATTTTAAGATAAAATTGGTAGCCACTGAGTTTGAAAACCAGTGTATACTGTATTTTGCTTAAAGTAATGAGGTTAAAAATGCAATGCAAGTATAGACTACCTACAATATGAAAGAAAAAACTTATGTAAAAATTTTCACGAGTAACCATCATGATGCAGGCTTCAAAATGATCAGTAGCATGTTATTGTTATCAACTAGCAAATCACAAAAAAAATGTGAAAATAGATGGAAATATTTAGATTTTAATTATTTAGTCTATTTTCCATCACAACATATAAATACAAGAAGGCAAAACATAAATTTTACCATTAAAAATTATTCGTTCAATGATAGTAAAAAATAGACTGATGAAAATGATATGCTCCTTTCTTTTAATGTTTTACAAAACAAATCCAATACCATTTCCTTTAAAAATAACAAGCACATTGACTTCTTCAAGTGTTCCATTTCCCCACACATCAAAAGGAATAGGATGCTAATGGGGAGGTGAATTGTGTGTGTGTGTGTGTGTGTGTGTGTATGTGTGTGTGTATGAGAGAGAGAGAGAGAAGTTTAAGGGCCTGGTTTTAGAAGCAGTGTACATTTTGAAATCTCATTATATATGAGCTACATGAGCAGTTATTGAAATGTATACACGCCATACAGAGACTAGAAAACAATTCAGGAAATTCATGACAAAAAGTGTTGGAACACACTTAGAGCAAAGTATCCAGAAATACACCCAAGGAAAATGAAAAGAATGCAAAAGTTCCTATTATTCGCCAAAAAATTTAACAGGTTTCCAGAAAAATGGTAGATTTAACAAAAGAGAAAAAGGAGGAAAAAACAAACCGAACTTTGGTAAATTGGCTAAATCTGATAAGCACTGATGTGACAAAGAAAAAAAAAAAAGGAAAGATTATGGGTCACTAAAATAAATAAAAGAGATCCCACTGCCTCCAGTTAGGTTCTCCCTATTTTGTTTAGAATCTTTGCCTCAGAGCAAATCTGCACATCTACACTATCTATTAGGATGAATGGGGAAAATGTGTTCAGATGTAGAATGATTTAAATAATATTTAGGAGTAGTCTTTCAATAGTAAAGTAGCCCTCGCGGAACAGTGGTCAAGCGCTTGGCTGCTAACCAAATGTCAGTAGTTTGAACCCACCACTCCCTCCTCGGGAAAAGATGTAGCAATCTGCTTCCATAAGGATTTACAGACTTGGAAATCCTATGGGGGCAGTTCTACTTTGTCCTACAGGGTCGCTATGAGTTGGAACAGACTTGACGGCAATGAGTTTGGTTTGGTTGGTTTGATTGCAATAGTAAGGCAGGCAATTTAGACATGTAAAAAAGTATTGCAGAATTTTATGTAAAAGAAAGTTTGAAAATATTCCAAGAGAGTAACTAAAGCAAGTAATGAAGCAGAGGAGAGAGATGGGAAGAAAGGAGGAAAAATTTTGTTATATATAAAATTGTACACTAACTCCTCTATAAGTGAATATCCTAGAAATACCACAAATGAAAAACTCTAGCTTTGAGTGCTGTCTATTGGCCTCATTAAATATACTCTCAAAATTGGATTATGACTGCATTATAGTTGCTAAATATGCTTTAGATTGTGCGACTACCGTACATGAAACAGCCATACTTTGTGAATGTTTTAATTCTAAACATTTAAACAATAAAAGATTCTCCATTTTCTTCATTCTGTGCACTTTGCTCTTGGTTAACTCAGCATTTAAAAAGTTTTGTTTTTCTTTTTGTTTAAATTTCTTAGATATCCCAGACAGTAAATTTTCTCATGCAATTTTTAAAGCTAGACAATTCTTGGAAACATATTTGAAATTTT
This sequence comes from Trichechus manatus latirostris, assembly GCF_000243295.1. NCBI lineage: Eukaryota > Metazoa > Chordata > Mammalia > Sirenia > Trichechidae > Trichechus > Trichechus manatus. The sequence continues at coordinate 6,963,086 of NW_004443991.1, forward strand.
GATAAATTAAATGGAGAAAATTGCCTTGATGTTTGTATCTTTCATAGAGTAACATTACCCTTTGAACAAATTAGATGTAATTATGCCACAGTGAGCACCCATTAAGCTTGAAATTATTATTCTGAATACAGAGAATTAGAATTTTACTTTCATTCTTAGTGTTGAAAAGGGTTTATCTGGCTTAATAATATACTTAATTTATTTAGTTAAAATGCAGTAGTTTTAAAACTAAAACTATAAACCTACTTTAGAAAATGAAGAGTCAATTTCACAATTAGAATTCATATTAAAAATCTATATTTAAACAATACGTACAATGATAATTTTTACAAGAAGAAGGCTGAAATATTTTCAAGCTAAAATATGTGGAGTTTCATGAAAAATATCAATGTGTTCTCATGTCAATATAAAAGCTTGAGAGACAAGATAAAGATGAAAATAAATCAATAATATAAGTCTTTAAGATATAAAAGATAAACGTTTATGAAAATTGTTGGGTTAGAGTAGTGGGATTATGAGTGCTTTGTCTGTTTTTTCTTTTTTCTAATCTTTCATTTATTAAATTTTTTTTTGCAAATGTAAAGGAAAAAATTAAAATATGAAGCAATATACGTTAACCCTTTGCATGTATCTCCGGGACTGTGACTAGCATCAGGATAAAATGTTAATTTAGACCACAGGCACAATAGCAGCCCCAGAAAATTTAAGCAGCAGGTAAGTAGTTGTTATTATTTTTGTTAGGTTCCATCATGTCAATTTTCAACTCATAGTGACCCAGTGTGATAGAGTAGAACTACCCCATAGGGTTTTTTAGGTTGTCTTCTTTATGGGAGCAGATTTCTAGGTGTTTTCTCCCACTGAGCTGCTGGGTGGGTTTGAACCACCAACCTTTTGGTTAGCACTCAAGCACTTAACCATTGCACCACCAGGGCTCCTAGGTAAGTAGTTGGATGAGATGAACTTTGACTCTTCATCTTTTGAAAGTGATTTATGTTCACTATTTACTAACCAAGGTGGTTTTCCTTCCTTCTAGCATAAGTACATTCTGCTTTATTTTGTATAAAGTATTGTCATAAATCATACACTTTTTGACACCGAAACTTAAAATACACTTTCTTTCTAATTCTGAAAGAAGATTATAAAGGAAGTCTACTCTTAACCACCACCCACATTGACATGTTGAAAACAGTTCCCTATATATCAAATAAGCACAGCAGGAAAGAAATAAGATCTTGCACTCAATGTGTATCCTGGGACATTTCTGACAAGTAAAAAGAAATTCAAGAAAAAGCAGAGTGTTTCCACAAAGTCGCCACATATAAAGATTTCTGCTCAAGAACAAAGCTACATCCCTCCTTAAGCGTCTACTTGTGCCAGTTACTTTGTTCAAGTGCAATTTGTTCTTGAGAAAATATTATCCCTGTAATTCTACCAAGTCAGTGGATCCTTGAACTATCTGTCTTCTAGGAGCCAGTTGCTAAAGTTAAACCATCTGCCTTTCCAGAATAGTTTTTGTAATCATTTCATGGGTAGGAAAAAATAACTTTTTCTTGTTTGTACCATTGTTTACTGTTCTCTGCCTCTCAGACATGGACACACCAACATTTCCCACTGACTGCATCCGGCATCAACTTAATGTTTACTCTCAGCCACTGTTGCTTACATGTAGAGTGCAAACATCTATTTCACTTGTACCTTCTAAGCAAGTTATGATAATACCCATAGGGGAGCCGCATAGTTTCAATTACTAATAATAATGTCCTGAGAAAGAAGGAATTTACTTTTCGAAGTTTAGATTATTTACCTTCTCAGTTGCTAGCCACACATTTTTTGGGGTTGGGTTTTGAGGGCATATTTGTGTGTGTGTGTGAAGAAAGATAATCTTATTTGTTAAATTATCCAGAATGTAGAGCTCAGCAGCTTCAGCAATTTCAGAAGTCATATTTAATACTCATAACTCAGAGGTGAAAAGCACTTATCTCTCCACAAAACAATCTTTTTAAACAAGTATATTTCATTGGATATAAATGTGTTTATACTACAGTAATCTCTATCAAAATCAAATTAGATTCATTGTCAGTTACTCTTCTGTTCACCTCTCCCTTCCTTTTCTTTTATGATTAGCACTTTTTTTTTTTAAAAAAAGTACACAGTTTATAACTGATATTTTCTGTTTGCTATGCATTTTTAAGTAATAAAGTAAAAAGAAAGTTCCTGGAACAGCTCCTCTCACAGCTATTCACCTCAGGCCAAGCCCAGGGAATGTTCTACTTAGTGGGGAGGCAGCCACTCCTTCCCCTGGGAAACAACAAACTAAGGGTGTGAATAAACTGGGGAAACTTCAGTCTTCTGAGACAACAAATACCAGTGAATCATTTATTTGATGGGTAGCTCTCTTTTACTTCCCACTCTCTCTTCCCTGAAATATAAGAAGGTCGTTATGGTTTCAGAGATCCAAATCTATAATAACAAAGACAGACATTATGAGAAAGTGTAGCTGATCTAAAATCAAAACAAAAGCAAACAAATAAAAAAAAACAAAAAGCAGAAACAAATATGAAAAGAGTCAAATGGCTTGTCAGAAAGTACAAGAATGCATTAGAATTGTAAGATCCATTAGAATTGTGAGCAAGATAAAAAATAATTCCCTTGCCTAGATCTTATTTCCTGAAAGAGTGACACATGTGATGTCTACAAACATGAAAGCATGTTCACCGAATCATTTTCCTCTATTAAGTTTAACTTCGACATACCTTGAACAGAGACAAAGATAGATAAGAAATAAAGTAAGGTGGGAGAAAGAAAGCAACTCCCCCCTCACCCCACCCCCAAAAAAAGTAATAATGAGAAAGACTAAAACACATGATTTCCAAAAGAAAATATGACCCATTGTGGTTAAATAAATTACTTCTAGTATATTAAATAATTCCAACTAACTGGTGAAGCACTTCATAACTTAAAAGCAAACAAATATCATTTTGGCAAAATGTGTAAGAACTTTTACCACCTCTCCTCATTCTATTTCCTCTAATCTCACCGCACATTTTTTGTGTTACGGTCATACCAAATGATTAGTTAATCTCCAAATAAATCATTCATTTCAAAATATTGTTTTTTCAGTCTAGAAGGCTTTTGCCACTCACTCCTTTGCCCCTCTTTTTTATTTCTCTGTCAGATATACTCCACATAATATAAAAACTACTTAGATGTTCCTTCAGTTCATTCTTATCTTCACTCTTGTAACATATTGCACATACCTTTATTATAAGCCGTATCACATTGACTCACCTGTTGACAAGTCTATGATATTGCCCAAACTGTGCAAGGCAGGGGTCATATCTGGTTAATCTTAGTGTTTGTAATATTGTACACCATCTTGACAACTAAAAATATTTGTTTTTATGTCTAAGTGATAAAAATGATTGAAGGATATCTGTTGGAATACTTTTCTCCCAGTTTAGTTTTATCAGAAAGAACTATTCTAAATGTATTCTGCCATATTCAAAACCTCACTGGTAAAGAGAAACCATTTAAAAGAAATTCACTACCTTAAAGCTTTCTACTAATTAAAACTTACCATTATCCTGCCAAGAACATTTCCTACCACTAAATTAAGTTTTCTGATGTAACTGTCAAGCTCAAAATTATTTAAATGCACGCATTTTTGTATTAGTGGTCAAAGCAATTATATTTTCTTAGGCAACATTACAGCATAGACAATTTAGTAATTTTAAAATTAGTTGTGATCCTGGGATTCTTTGAAAGTCATATTAATGAGCTATTTATGAAATAATAATACATTAGAAATACTGTTCTTTCAATTGATAAAACTATATATTTATCTTATATTGCGAGATATGAAAAGTAATTACTTTTTTTGATCAGATGAAAATACACAGACTATTTGAAAGCTTATGTCCATATAAAAATGTGCATGGAAATATTTACAGCAGATTTATTCATAATCACCCAAAACTAGAAGCAACCAAGCTATCCTTCAATAGGTGAATGAATAAACAAATTGCAGCACATCCATAGAGTGGACTATTATTCTGCAACAATAAAATAAGGGTCATCATGTCATGACAAGACCTATTTAAGAACCTTTAATGTATATACTACAATACTAAATCCAGTCTGAAGAGTCTACATAAACTATGATTTCATTTATATGACATTTTGGAGCACACAAAATTATAGACATGGTGAGAAGATTAGTGGTTTCCAGACATCTTGGGTGAGAGCATTGAATAGGTGAAGCGCAGGGGATATTTTAGGGCAGTGAAACCATTCTGTAAGATACTATAGTGGTGGAGACATGACACTGTGCATTTGTCAAAACCATAGAATTTTAGAGTGAGCCTTAATACATACAAATTTTAAAACATAATTCAGGAAGTCAGGAGAGCCCAAGGATGGAAAACAGAATGTGACAATGTAGTGTAACCGTACTATACATGTATGAATTAACATTACTAAAGAGGACGGGGGCAAAAGGCGTTGATGTAAGTAATTCTGGAAGTGAGTAGAGTCTATAAGATTAAAGACAAAAGAACTATGTATAAGTACTGTAGTCTAGTAGATAAAGTTGTTTCCCACAGGAATACAGGTTAACAATTCTGAAACAAGTATCCATGTATACTGGAATTGAACACTTAAGCAAATGGATGGTTGATGGTGGGAGCCAGGTTCCCCACTGTTGGAGTAGAAGGGTCCAGTGAAGCAAGGGGAGGAGGCTAGAATGATCCATGTGGTAAGGGATTAGAGCTGGAAACATCGGTATGAACTAATGTTTAGCTTAATATAGATAATGATGGCTACACAAAGAAATACTTAAAGATATGTGTGTATACATGGTTAGTGTACACACATATATTTCCTTGCTTCATTAACCGAGAAAGCCTAGAGGCAGTAATTCCCCAGTAGCAATGAACATACGCATCACTTAGATACTGGTTTCTAATACCATGCTCCAACAAACAGAACTAGGGCTCCTTGGAGAAATGGGTGATTGTAGTACTTGGCTGGGAGATATTGAAGATGAGTCCGGAGCATCTTGTAGTACCAGACCGTAAAGAAGAGCTCAAAATAAAAAAGACAAAAAAGCCACAACGCATGTCAAAATGGAAGTGGAGTCAACTGAAAGAGCTGCCAATGGCCAAAGTTAGGACAATTTTAGTAACAATATATAGTAATATTGGATTACAACCCTTAGTATAAAATAAATATCCTTGAGTCCAAAGATTTACTAATGTGTCTATTTATGTACTAATATAAATAAATGACTGGTAAATGAGGGAGAATAGACAAATCTCTGAAGGAATGGAATTTAAAAAAAAATGTTTACAGATACTTCACCCTAAAAGAAGTGGAGCATAACTCTTTACTCGATAAGTGTGGGCTGTATACATAGTCACTTCTTTTCAAAGAGTACAGTATGGAAAAAAGGGAAAAAATACCTTTACAGTCAGGTGATAAAGGTTAATATCAACACAGAAGTCATTATATATATGTACTCTTGATGGACATACTCTAAATACTTGATGTAATGAGACTGGCATTTTACCTCTGTGTTTTTTCTCTGCAAAACACATAACCTTAGTATAATCATGAGAAAAACATCAGCCAAATCCTATATGAGGGACATTCCACAAAAGACCTGATCAGTACTCCTCAAAACTGTCAAAGTCATCAAAAACAAGGAAAGTCTGAGAAACTGTCACAGCCAAAAAGGAGCCTCAGGAGACATGGCGACTAAATGTAATGTGACATCCTGGATAGGATTATGGAACAGAAACAGGACATTAAGTAAAAGCTAAAGAAATATGAATGAAGCATTGTCTTTAGTTAATAATAAAGTCAACATTTTGTTAATATTACATAAGATTACACTTAAGTGTCTTTTCTTGCTAACCTTGCACTTTGTTATTCTTGCTCTCTCTCACACACACTGACGTTAGTGACTCATGTTATACAGAGAAACTAGCACCTCATGACTACACTGGTCTTTATTTGTCTTTACTAACCACACACTAATTAAACTTCAGAGGAGACAAAAACCAAAAAGAATTTTGTGTGTTTATCTAAAACCCATCCTATGATAAGTGACAGCCCAAAACCACTCACTTCCAAATGCTTAAATCTCTAATATGAAAAGTTTAAGAATCAAAATTATTTATATCTTTCTACATATTTGCTTTTTGATGAGCTTTTTAAATGCTTTGGAGATACACACACAGACTTATATATATAGAAAGAGAGAGAGCGAGACCTGGTGGTGCAGTGGTTAAGAGCTCAGCTGCTAACCAAAATGTTAGCAGTTTAAATCCACCAGCTGCTCCTTGGAAACTGTATGGGGCAGTTCTACTTTGTTCTATAGGGTAACTGTAAGTCAGAATTGACTCTACAGCAATGAGTTTGATTTGATTTATATATATATATATATACATACTCAAATGTACACACACACACATGCAGAATAAAACTTGTGAAAGCCAGAACCTGTGTAAGATGGTAACCTATCAGAGAAGGAAAACTCGAATATTTTGTAGTAATAGAGAGCAATAGAAAAGTAGTAAGACTGTACCCAGTCAAAAGCAGAAAACACATGAGACTTGGAAAAACAAGGCAATCCATGGAGTTTCTGCTCTCACAGATTTCACTGTATATCAGAAATAAATTTCCTAATATTCCTATGTTTCACAGAAGTACATTTGAATATTTTAAGATATTACCTTTCAAAATTAATCCCCTTGGCAAATATTCACATTGCTATAGCTGTCCTGCTTTAATATGTGGGAAAAAGCTTTGTAGAAAACCTTTAAATCATAAAATTATTTTTGGAGCCTTAAATCAAAAAGTTTAGGCCAATGACCTAATCAGTAGATAATGAGCATAGCTCATGTTTCCAGTTTTCACAAAAGCTTAATACTTTGAGACTTAGGTTTGTTGTTATCTAAAGTGTTTATTTCAAAAAACCTCATTCAGTACAAATGGATGAAGTACGCAACAGAGGCATGCGTCATATTGGAGCTCAGGTAGCACAAAAATTTCAAAACTATTGATTGTGTCCTTGAAGAGCCTAATAAAATTAAAATAAGTATGATACCACTAGCAAGAGAACAGAACTGAAGTTTTGTAGAATTCAGCTTTGGCTCAATTTTCCTAAAAGCTGAGTGAAAACATTACTGGATTTGCACACCATTTTATTTGGTCCTGAGCCTCCATGATATGCAGCAGATGAAACTCCATGATAGTGGAATGTATCTAAACTGTATATATATATATATATATATATATATATATATATATGATCCCCCAAAAGTAAATAATTTAACTAATTGTACAATTATATTTAAGACATCCTTCTAATTCCTAAGCATTTTTAAGACCAAATTACTTAAACACACACACACGTGTGTGTGTGTGTGTGTGTGTGTGTGTGTGTAACCAAAAAAACAGAGAGAGAGAGAAGAGGGGACTGGATTGTGAAAAGGCTACCTGAAGAGATCTCTCTACTATTTAGATTTAAACTGCAGAATTCGTACATTATTTTTCTAATAACCTGTATCAGTCTACTCCATTTGTTTTTGCTATTATCAAAAGGATTTAGGAGGTCTTTGTTATAACTGGAAAATAGAAAGATGTACTAGGGTAATAGATAATTGTTAGTATTTGGCTGCTTTTTAACTGGTAGGCTCTGGGAGTATTTTTGTAATTAGACATATGCAGAGATGTCATTGTCTTAAAAATTATGTGAAACAGTGTGTATTATCACATTTCTCATAGAAAAAAACTTCCTTGGTCCAAATTAGAAAGTATTTTAAAAACTTGCTTCTGAAGAGGCGGGGCCAAGATGGCAGAGTAGTCAGATGCTTCCGGTGGACCCTTACAACAAAGACCCGAGGAAACAAGTCATTTGATTATATATGGCAATCTGGGAGCCCTGAACATCAAAGGCAGAGTTGAGGAACTGGACTGAGAGGCAAGGGGAGGGAAAGATGGCTCAGAAGCAGCGAGGCGTTGCCAAACCTGATCCGGGAAGAGCCTGAGCCCTTCAGGCCTGAACAGCTTGAGGGTGAGTGGTGAGGCAGGAAAGCAGCCATGCTTAGGAGGTGCATTTTCTGCACCAGTAGAGATGCAGCACCAGAGACTCTACACAGCCACCAGAACCAGTGACAAGCAGCCCTCCACGAAAGACAAATGCTTGCATAGAGCTTACCAAGCAGATAAGAAAATCCTCCTTAGGGAAAAAACTCTCTCCCATTTACCTCCCTGCTCCCTGCTCTGCACTGGGTCCCGGACTGGCATCAGCAATTGCTGAGTCCCCTGGGCCAGAAGTAGGATCCGTCACATGCCTGGAGCCATACTCCCTGCCTTGGAGAGTGAACAAATTAACAAACAGGGGAAAAAATAAACAGCTGGCTCCCCTAAGCCAAGAACCCAGGATAGGCACAGCTCCTTTGCCTAGGAACAGGCATAAGGGATCCAGGGACTTTGAGTGCCTTTCCTCCTGCATAGATGTGTGGGCCCACCTCAGCAGTGTAGGCCCTCATTACTGCAGTACAACAGGGCATATACCTGAACCCTAACTTCAACTGTTTCAGCTATGAAGTGACAGGTTCTTGACACTTGGCGCTGCTCTGCCCATTAAGCAGGGTCTTCACCTATCCACATCAGGGACTTGAAGGCTGGTGTCTCCACGCACGCCACCTAGCCACCTGCAATAGGGGCCCATGAATAACAGGTGTCCCCCAGTCCTTACAGCCAACAGCATTAGCTGCTCATAGTCCAGTTGCAAAACCCACCCACCTACACGCTCTAGGGAACAGAGACACGCTTTCTTCCTGGACACTAGGGAGTGGCTGTCAACCCCCTGCTTTGCTCAGACTGTGTCCCCCTGTTGCAGCCAGATGCATGTGCCTACACCAAACACCCATGCCTGTCTAGGACTGTAGGTAAGAGCCTACACCACACATCTGGTGGCTATCTACCTGGGCACCTGAGCTGAATCCACACAGGAGGAGATTGAAGATAAAGCACTTGACACCAACTTATTTGAGGAAAAATCAGATAAAAGCATTAAAAAAAAATGGAGAAACCCTAAGAATTATGTGGGACTCTATCAAGAGGAATAAACTACGAGTGATTTGAGTACCAGAACGGGGGGGATAACAGAAAATACAGAGAGAATTGTTAAAGATTTGCTGGCAGATAACTTCTCTGATATTGTGAAAGACGACAAGATAGCTATCCAAGATGCTCATTGAACCCCACATAACGTAGATACCAAAAGAAAGTCACCAACATATATTATAATCAAACTTGCCAAAACCAAAGATAAAGAGAGAATTTTAAGAGTGGCTAGGGATAAATGAAAAGTCATCTACAAAGGAGAGTCAATAAGAATAAGCTCGGACTATTAAGCAGAAACCATGCAGGCAAGAAGGTAATGGGATGACATATATAAAGCCTTGAAGGAAAAAAATTGCCAGCCAAGAATTATATACCCAGCAAAACTGTCTCTCAAAAATGATGGTGAAATTAGGGCATTTCCAGACAAACAGAAGTTTAGGGAATTTGAAAAACCAAACCAAAATTACAAGAAAGACTAAAGGGACTCCTCCGGTTAGAAAATCAGTAACATCAGATAACAACCCAACACTAGAACACAGGACAGAGCAACCAGATATCAACCCAGATAAGGAAGTCACAAAAGTAAATCAAAGCTAAAATACTGAAAATAGGGAAACAGATGTCAATATGTAAAAAATGACAACATTAAAAGAAAAAAGAGGGACTTAAAAAATGTAGACATAGATTTTTCATATGGAGAGGAAGTCAAGGCAATATAAAGAAATAAAAGACAGGTATAAACATAAAAAAATAAGGGTAAATATTAAGGTAACCAGAAAGGAAACTAACAATCCTACAAGTCAAAATAAAAAACTAGGAAAATATAAAGACTCAGCAAACACGAAATCAACAACAATGAAAAAGATGAAAAGAATATACATAAAGAAATAAGACTCAACACAGAAAATTAATTGGAACAAAAAAGCTGTGAACAACACACAAAAAAAGACATCAAAATGGCAGCACTAAACTCATACCTATCAATAATTACGCTGAATGCAAACGGACTAAATTCACCAATAAAGAGACAGAGAGTGGTAGACTGGACAAAAAAACACGATCTGTCTATATGCTGCCTACAAGAGACATACCTTAGACTCAAAGACACAAACAAACTAAAACTCAAAGGATGGAAAATATATATCAAGCAAACAACACTCAAAGAGCAGGAGTGGCAATATTAATCTCTGACAAAATAGACTTTAAAGTAAAATCCACCACAAAGGATAAGGAAGGACACTGTATAATGATTAAAAGGTCAATACAACAGGAGGCCATAACTATAGTAAATATTTACACTCCCAACAACAGCGCATCAAAATACATAACACAAATTCTAACCGCACTGAAAAGAGAAATAGACAGCTCCACAACAGTGGTAGGAGACTTCAACACATCACTTTTGGTGAAGGACAGAACATACAGAAACAAGCTCAACAAAGACATGGAAGAGCTAAATGCTACAATCAACAAACTTGATCTCATAAACATATACTGAACACTCCACCCAGCAGCAGCCAAGTATACTTTCCTCTTTAACTCACATAGAACATTCTCCAGAATAGACCACATATAAGGCCATAAAGCAAGCCTTAACAAAATCCAAAGTATCGAAATATTAAAAAGCATCTTTTCTGAACATAAAGCCATAAAAGTAGAAATCAACAACAAAAAAGCAAGGAAAAAAAATCAAACACATGGAAACTGAACAACACCTTGCTCAAAAACTACAGGGTTATAGAAGAAATTAAGGATGGAATAAAGAAATTCATAGAATCAAACGAGAATGAAAACACAGCCTACCAGAACCTTTG
>NW_004443991.1:6974936-6976399 GCF_000243295.1 Trichechus manatus latirostris
GGAAATTCCTCAATATACTTAAGGGCATTTATACAAAGCCAACAGTCAACATCATCCTACATGGACAGCCTTTGAGAGCATTCCCCTTGAGAAAGGCAAACAGACAAGGATGTCTTTATCACCACTGTTATTCAACATTGTTTGGAGGTTCTAGCCAGAGAAATTGGGCTAGAAAAACAAATAAAACGCATCCAAATTGGTAGGGAAGAAGTCAAAATATCTCTATTTACAGATGATATGATCTTATACACAGAAGACCCCAAAGAATCCACAAGAAAACTACTGGAACTAATAGAAGAGTTCAGCAAAGTTTTAGGATACAAGATAAATATACAAAAATCAGTTGGATTCCTTTACACCAACAAAGAGAACCTTGAAGAGGAAATCACCAAATCCATACCATTTACAGTAGCCCCTAAGAAGATAAAATACTTTGGGATAAATCTAACCAGAGATGTAAAAGACCCATACAACGAAAACTACAAGACACTACTGCAAGAAACCAAAAGAGACCTGCATAAGTGGAAAAACATACCTTGCTCATGGATAGGTAGACTCAACATTGTGAAAATGTCAATTTTACCCAAAGCAATCTACAGATACAATGCAATCCCAATCCAAATTTCATTAGCATTTTTTAATGAGATGGAGAAACAAATCACCAACTTCATATGGAAAGGGAAGAGGCCCTGAATAAGTAAAGCCTTACTCAAGAAGAAGAAAAACCGGGAGGCCTACCTGATTTTAGAAGCTATTATATTGCCACTGTAGTCAAAACAGCCTAATACGGGTACAACGACAGATACATAGACCAATGGAACAGAATTGAGAATCCAGACATAAATTCACCCACCTATGAGCACCTGATATTTGACAAAGGCCCAAAGTCTGTTAATTGGGGAAAAGACGGTCTTTTTAACAAATGGTGCTGGCATAACTGGATATCCATCTGCAAAAAAAATGAAACAAGACACATACCTCACACCATGCACAAAAACTAACTCAAAATGAATCAAAGACTTAAATATAAAATTGAAAACGATAAAGATCATGGAAGAAAAATTAGAGACAACGCTAGGAGCCCTAATACATGGCATAAACAAAATACGAACCAATAAGTAACAATGCACAAGCACCAGAAGAGAGACCAGTTAAATGGGAGCTCCTAAAAATCAAACATTTATGCTCATCAAAAGACTTCACCAAAAGAGTAAAAAGACAAACTACAGACTGGGAAAAAATTTTTGGCTATGACAAATCCAATCAGAGTCTAATCTCTAAAATCTACAAGACACTGCAAAACCTCAACAACAAAAAGACAAATAACCCAATTAAAAAGTGGGCAAAGGATATGAACAGGCACTTCACCAAAGAAGATATTCAGGCGGCTAATAGACACATGAAGAAATGCTCACGATCATTAGCCATGAGAGAAATGCAGATCAACACTACAATGAGATATC
>NW_004443991.1:6977740-7014106 GCF_000243295.1 Trichechus manatus latirostris
GGAGAGTAATTAGAGTCACATAACAATGTATGCACAAATTTTTCTATGGGAAAAAATTTTAAAAAATTTGCTTCTGATTCTTGATTTGCTGAAAGTCAGTATGAAAACACTGGCTTTTGGTGGTTGATTAGCTGATGGGATTACTGTTGATTTTTCATTGTTTAACTTAACAAAATTTCAAGGACTAAAAGTAGCTGATGTATTTGATATTTTTACTTTAAATCAAATAAATAAAATAAAAGACTACTTACTTCAAAAAAAGTCTTAATACAAACTAAAAATTTAAATGACTTGTCTAATCATTACCAACACAATTGTAACTTTTTATATCATTAAAAATAAGTCATCGAAATTATCGTAAAAATTATTATAAATTTCTAAGAATGTTTATTTTATCTTCTTTATTAATTTCAGTTTTCAAAAGCCCAAATTGTTATTGTTAGATTTCATGTATTCAAAATTTATGTAGTAATTCCTATGAATTGAATATGATTTTCACGTTATATCCACTTCTGTGATGTAGGGACTATTAGCCAATTTTCAGAGATAGCAAACTGGGTCTCAGAGAGATCAAGTAACTTGTCCAAGTGCACACAGATAGCACTGGTGGAACCCAGAATGATACCAAATTAAGGAGCCCTAGTAGCACAGCGGTTAAGGCACTCAACTGCCAACCGAAAGGTCAGTGGTTCAAAGCCACTAGAAGCTCCAGTGTGAGAAAGATGTGGCAGTCTGCTTCCATAGATATTTACAGTCTTGGAAATCCTATGGGGTCGCTATGAGTTGGAATCGTCTTGACAGTAGTGGGTTTGGTTTTTGTTTTGGTTTAGTCTGGCTCCATATTCATGTTCTTAACATCTATGTGACATCCCCTCAAGTCACCTACAGATTTATTGATGTTGTAGTTAAAATCATTTTGTCTAAAATAGAAGATTTTACTTCATATTAAAGTAAGTTAAAACTGGCTTATGAAAATTATAGGGCATAATACTTAAGAAGGTAGTACTTATTCAGTGTAAACACTTAAAATATTTTTTAAAGTTTAAAAAATTGCAGATTTAAAAAAAATCATCATGAAGACCATTCTTATTATGCAGAAAATTATAAGTTGTGTTTGAACTGAAAAATATTGAATTGCTTATTCTATTGCCATTGCTTTGCTTGTGGATTCAAGCTTAAAATGTGTTTATTTAGTAATAACTTGTTATTACAAAAATACAATACCTGTACGTGGCTAAAAACATTCTTGGTGTTGGCTGTGAAAGGAGAAGTTCATTCTAAATTAGGCTGTGGGACCCATGGTCAATAGGTATGCCACAAACTCAGTAAACAATCATTATTATAAGAAGAGTAATGGTCAATTAATTATATTTGTGTAATCTCTGAGTATCTAGAATAATAATTTTAGCAAGTTTAAATAATTATATAAATAAAAAAATGACAAAGCTCCACTCCTGCATTTTGCTTGGTATAGAGGGATAAAGATAATAATCCTTTCATGAACAATTTCGATTTCATCCAAACTAAAAGATAAAGAAAATGGAGAGAAATTGTACTTTTTTGCATTTTATTTAGTTTTTGACCTATTCAAAAGAGTTAATTATGGTAAATGGGTTAATTGCACTATCATATAGGTACTCTGAATGCATATGTTGCATTTGCAGATACTAAACTAGTAAAATACCGTCATTGGAAGGCTATACTTAAAAGTATGCATTTCAGCTTTTCGTAAATTATCATCTTAAAAATCACTTTTCATGATAGAAATTTCTGAAAATATGACGTGTTCCCCTGAGTGAAGTAACATCATTACAGAATTCCAAAAATTCTTTAATATGCAAATGATCGCTGCCTTTTTTTGATTAACCTGACAGACTCTTCACAAAACATTGGTCATAACACTAGATTAAAAAAAATTAACTGAAACTCTATTCCTATATTATTTAAGAATGTGGTTGTAGAAAGAGGTTATTTTAAAAGACCATTTTTCATAGGGGTATTGTACTTGATGTTCAGATGAAAACACCAATAAGTTACAGGCATAGGGGAGACTGGCACCTCCCAAGGAATGAAAGGTCTTTCTACTTTAGAGTGTGGTAAGAGACTATGACCAAGCTCAGATTACATTGGGGCTGTTTTATTCTTCTGGAGATCCATTTTGCTATGACTGTCAGCATATAGAGGAAATGCCCCAATAGAGATTTCTTATCCATTCCTTACAAGAGAAGCACAATTAACTCTTAGAAAAGAACCAATCTGTTCAGAAGTCTTTCAAATGGAAATAAAGCAATGAAAGGCAGTTTCTCTTGTCCAACTTGTGACCAGTTTTCCTAAATCCACTACAATCTGGACCCCCATGCATAAGATTCAATTAATCCTATAAAGGTCATCAGGCGTGGGTAGGTTGTATTGAAAGGCACCAATAAATTACACATTTACACCTCAACTTTCCCTTTTTCCTATTCTGATATCTTTAAAACCTATAACCATTACTCTTGAGACAGTAGAAGGAGAATAACTTCTCACAAATGTTTTTATATATTCTGGTTTTAGAACACACTATTCCATGGCATTTCCTTTACCATGAGACTAATATATTCCATGATTTTTGAAACGGATGAATAAATCTTCTAGGAGACCAAAAGAAATCATGAATGTCCATGCTAAACATTCCAAACAAAAATGGGTTAAGTGCTCTTCGACTTAAGTACTCTGTGTCTTGATGTATTATAAAGTGCCAATGATATATAGGAAAGCAAACAATCAGACCTCTGTTTCAAAAGTTCCTTTCTTTACTTCAATTTTTAAAACTCCTCCACAAATTCTTTATTTTCTCATTATAAATAACTAAAATAGCAAATGCTCAGTTTAAGGACTGTGTCCAATTATTTTCCTTTAAACTTCTGACCTGGTGAAGGAAGTGGGCCTCTTTCCAACAGTAGAGTTTACTTTTTTGTCATTCTTAGACGGAGGAGCATTGGGAACAGGCATAAAAACAGGCATCTCCTCATTTGTCTTTTTCCATGGGCCTAAGGCCAAAAAGTCAGCTTGTTTCCAAGTTTAAAAGAGCTGAGAGTGTTATAAAGCATGTTTCCACCTTTATGACCTTTTTGGGTTGAAAACAGGGTAGACTGTCTGCCTTGGCAGCTTCCAAAGTTAGTCACAGAAAGATCCAGGAAGGCTTAGAAAATCCTTAGCACCTAGGACAGCATTCTTGGCTAAAGGATTGAAAGCTGCGCTATAAAAAGAATCAGGATCTAATAGCATAATACTACAAAACTTCATGGAAATTTTGTTTCTTAGAAATAAAAGGGAATCAAATAGGTCTTCACAAATTTTAAGCATACTCAAGAGCTAGCTATAAGTCTCTGGTCACATTTCCTCCACAGTGGAAGTTTCCAAAATAAACTTTTCCACCAGCCCTCATGGCAGACTCAGTGGGCTGTATCATTCAATTAAGCAGAATTCGTTTTCTCCAGTTTTCTTTCACCAAAAGGCAAACTGACCTTTGCACGTGCAAGTAAATTGTAGTGAATGGTTCCCAGTTCACTGAAATTAATCAGTACCTTCAGGAGAACTGGGTTTCTTATAGAGCAATCTAATATCAAATGAAACCCATTTTCTGCTATATTCTGTGCCTACCCATTTCCTAGCCATTTCAGCCTTTGTAGAATTAATTTCTTTATGCTGCAATATAAATAAATTGACATTAAATTATGAGCATTTAAATTAGAAAAGTAGGAAATAGAGTTAAGATTTCAAAATTAAAATTTTCTTCTCAGTGACCATACTAACGTATGCCAAAGTGTACCAGAGACTTAAGATAAAGACATGAATATGATAAAAATGAATTTTAAGATATCTAGAAATAAAGGAAAGTAAAATGTTTAAATGAGCCAGTCATTCAAAATGTAATGCAGTAACACTAAATTTTTTCATCTTGTCTCATATAAAAATGTTATATATTAAAAGTTTCAAAGCCACTGTCACTGGCTCACATTTATTGTCTTTATCTGTTAGGCATGAGTCACATAATACTTTTCCAATAACTTATTCTATTCTCCGTTCTCATATGTCTCACTCTTCACTCTCATGTCATGGTTCTATGCCTTGCAAACTCCACTTGTTTCCTAATCTTGTTTCTGCCCTGCCTCTGGCTAAAATTAGCTCTGCATTTTTCTGACCTCAAATCTGCAGACTGGTGGGTAGCTTCACCAACATCTTTCGGCATGAGCAAAAACTTCATTTGGACAAAACAGCAGACAATGTTCACGTTTGAATTACTGAATGACATCATGTAAGGTCAAAATGTATTTTGATTTTAACACAGTTGTAGATTCCGGAATTATAATTTTCTCTCCTTGTTTTACAATAGTTAATGTTCACAGCATAAAATAGTGTGGTAATAAGAAAGAGATTTTTAAACTTTGCTCAAGTACCGCTGACAACTGTCCCAGTCTGCCCATGATTGTGTCCATTTGTTTGTTTGTTTGTTTTTCTTGGGACTGAAGACTTTCAGTGCTGAACTCAGAAGAGTTCCTGGCAAACCAAGACAGAGAGTTGGTCACTCTCATTTATATGTGCACATGTGCGTGTTTATGTGTGTACGTTGGAGGGTTGAGTTTGTCTCTGTGTGTATGTACATCAGAATTGCTGGGATATTTTTTGGTGGTTTTGGAGGAATATAGCTTGAAGCGACACATGGAAAGTGGGAAATTTTTTATAGGTGAAAACTACTTAAGCCCAGGATGAGCTTTAAAAACCACACAATCTTGAATTCTATAATGTGTCTGTGTTCATTTTAATACAAAGCTATGTTTTATATTTAGTATGAAAATACTCTTTTTCTATTCCTAAAGTTCAAGTAAAAGTGGTGGTTCAGATACCTTCTTGGAACACTTCCACATTCCCTAGACAGATTTAAGGGGTTGTTATTTGTGTTTCCCAACTGTAATAAAAAAAAATAGACTTTCAAATTATTAAAATATATAATATAGTATAGTGCAATGTAATGTAATATTATATAATAATGTAATGTAATGTAATGTAAAACCAAACCAAACCCATTGCCATCAAGCCCATTTCAACTCAAAGTGACCCTATAGGACAGAGTAGAACTGCCACATAAGATTTCAGAAGATAATATACATAATACATGTTTATTTTATTGTATTATACGACACATAAGCAAAGGGCACAAAATATCAATGCACAGCTCAAGGAAGTATGTTAATTTTGCAATCACCATCTTTTTCAAAAAATAGAACATCGTCAGTACCTCAAAACCCTACCTTATGCCTCCTCCCAAACGCTATCTCCTTTCCTCCAAACTACACCATTCTTCAGATTTTATTGGTAATCACTTTTGTGTTTCATTCTTGACTTTAACCACTAAGTATACATCCTTAACCCCTACTGTTCCTTTTTACCTGTCTTAGTGAGTTTCTATAGAGTCAAACATTATCTGTTTTGTGTGTATCTGGCTTCTTTTGCTCAATAGTATGTTTGTGAAATTTATCATGATGTTGTATGTAGTTGTTCATTCATTTTCACTGGTGCGCAGAATCCCGTTGTAATCATTTCAATGATAATGAACATTTCTATTGTTTTCAGTTTGAAGCTAACAGTAAAAAAAAAAAAAAAAATCTGCAACGAAAATTCTTTGCATGTCACTTGTTGCTTAAGTATACATACTTCTGTTGTGCTATATTAAGTAGTGATATTTCCTGGTCATAGATATGAGTAATCTCCTTTTTTAGTAAATAATGCCAAACTATATTCCAAAGAGGTTCTATAAGTTTACGCAGTTTTACATCATTTCCTACTTTCTGCTATTGTCAGTTTTTTTTTTTTTAATATTAGCCGTCGTACCTTATTGGGGAAAAAAAAAAAAAAAACATTGCTGTAGAGTCGATTCTAACTCATAACGACCCTATAGGACAGGGTAGAACTGCCTTACCGGGTTTTCAAAGAGTGGCTGGGGGCCTGAGCTCTTAACCACTGTGCCACCAAGGCTCTGTTGTTATGCCTTATAGTGGGCTTATTTCCACTTTTCCCAGTTATTCCACTTTTCTGATTAGTTATTGTGTTGAATTCTTTTTTCATATATTACATTTGTAAATTATATTTTGTGAAGTGTCCAATTCTCTTGCATATTTCTCTATTAGGTAGTCTATTTTTTTTCTTATTAATTCCTAGGAAATCCTCATATATTGTTAATATGAGCCATTTGTTAGTAATACATTTCAAATATCCTCTTGTCCTCTGCAACATTTTACAAACTGAAGTTTAAATTGAGTAAAATTTGCCAATCATGTTTCTTATTGTTAGTTTTTTTGTTTTGTTTAGGTTGGGGGAGTGTGGGCAGGCCTGTTAAGGAAATACTGCCTTACTCTGAGTAAATATTCTCCAGTACTACTTTTTGTTTAAAACTTGAACCCATCTGAAATTGGTTACTGTGTATGAGATATGGTAGAGGTTGCATTTCACTTTTTAACATACGAATATCCAGTTATACAAGAGTCATCTATTTAAAACACTGCCTTTCGCCCTTTTCTCATGAATCAAGTGTTTAAATATGGCAGTTTATGGCATCTCTATTGCATTATGCTCCTCTATTAATCTATTCTTGAACTAGTATCATATGGTCTAAATTATTGCAGCTTTTATAACAAATCCTGAAATCTGGTATAGCAAATTATCCTGCCTGGTAACTTTTCTGTAAGAATGTCTTGCTTATCCTTAGTATTTTTGTATGAGTTTTAGAATTACTTTACCAGTTCTATAGACATGCACACAAACTTACACACACATTCACATGCACTATTTATTAAGGTTGCTTTGAAACTATAGATCAAGTAGTGAAGAATACATTTCTCTATAGCATTGAGTATTCAAATCTATAAATATGGTGTATCTCTCCATTTCTTTAGGTTTTCTTTTATCTCTAGAATGTTATATTAACATATTAAAATACAAATCTATGTATATAAAGTACTTGAACATCTTTAGTAAAACAATTTATAGGGTTTGTATATTTTGTGCTGTATTAAGTAAAATCTTAATTTACATTTCATTTGCTTCTGCTCAAAGAAATATGTTTGATGTTTTGCATATTAACTGTGTACCCACCTACTTTGTAAAACTAAGTTATTAATTCAAATCAGTCATTCATAAAATATTTTTATATTTATTCTATACATACAACCATATAGTCTATAAATATCTACAATTTATTTTTCTTTGTAATACTTAGGAGTTTTATCTCTCTCACATACTCTTATACATAATTACTGGTGTACTTGGGTTTACATCTACCATATTACAATCTCCTTTCAATTTGTCCTATCCATTTTGTGTTTCTTTTTGACTCCTTTTTTACAATCATATGTACTTTTTACCTCTTGTTAAAAAAGAAATCTTAGCCTAGCTCAGTATTTACAAATATCTCCCCATGTTTTGTTTTAGAAATTTAATCATTTAGCTCTTACCTTTAGGAGTAGGATCCATCCTGAGTTAACATGTTGTATCATGTAAGTAAGGGTAAAGTTCATTATTTCACATATGGATATCAAATTAACACGTTTTATTGAGAAGACCACATTTTTTTTCATTTTATTAATATGAAACCTTTGTCTAAAATCAATTAACCATGTAAATTGTATCTAATATTGGACTCACAGTTCTGTCCCATTAATCTATATTTCTATTTTTCTTTGATTGATGTGGATTTATAGAAAGTCCTCCAATTAGGTAAAGAATGTTTCTCAAATATGTTCAACATTTTCAAGTGTTTTAACTATTCTGAGTCATTTACAATTCCTTATATATATTTAATCAGTTTTTTCAATTTCTTATATAAAATGTATTAAGATTTTGATTGGGGTTGCATTGAAAGTATAAACCAATTTGGGTGGGATTGCCATTTTAACACTACTGAGGCTTCAAATCCATGATCATGTATCTCCCTAGAGATCTAAGTCTAGTTAAATTTTCATCTCCAGTGTTTTGTAGTTATCATAGTACAGGTCTTTATTTGTAAAAAGCATTTTTAAGCTTTTGTGAATTAAAATCTTTTTCTCTCATTTTTTATTGCTAGAATACAGAAAAAAAAGATTTTTGTATATAGACCTTGTGTCTTGCAGCCTTGTTAAATTTGCGTATTAGTTCTAATAGCTTTATTCTGGTTTCCATTAGATTCTTCTACATAGTTATGTTTTATGTGAGTTTTTTCCAATCTTTATGCATTTTATTTCTTTTCCTTGACTAATAACTCTGGATATGACCTCTAGAACAATGTTACAGTGATGAGAGCAGACATTCCTGCCTTGTTCTTTAACCTTATAGTAGAAAGCACTGAATTTTTCACCACTGAATATGAGATAAACTCTAGGTTTTTCATAGAGGCCATTAATCAAGTGAGAAATTCTGTTTTATTCCTAGTGTGCAGAGAGTTTGTATCATACATACAAGGCGTTAAATTTGACAAATGCTATTTCTTTTACATTTGTTGAAATATTCTTATTCTCTTTTACTTTATTAATATGGTGAATTATGTTGATTAATTTTTGCATGTTATATCAAACTTAGTGTTTCTGGGGTAAACCCCACTCGGTAATGATGATTATCCTTTTTATATATTGTTTCATTCAACTTGTACATATTTTGCTCAGGGTTTTTACATCTATGCTATTGAGGGATACTGATACGTAGTCCTCTTTTCTTGAGTTGTCTTTGTCTAATTTTGTGATTAGAGTAATATTGGTCTCATAAAATAAGTTGGGAAGTATTCTTTCCTACTTTATTTTATTATTTTGTCTAAAATTCATACGATTTCTCTTCTAAATTTCTTAAAGACTTTGCCCGTGAAGCCATCTGGTCCTGGAGTTTTTTGGAGAAAAAATTTGTTATGAATTCAAATTCTTTCATTTATTTAAGGCTGTTCAGTTTTTCTATTTATTCTTAGGCCAAACCAAACAAAACTTGATTCTGACTCATAGCGACCCTATAAGACAGAGTAGAACTTCCCCATAAGGTTTCCAAGACTGTAATCTTTATGGAAGCCGACTGCCACATCTTTCTCCCGCAGAGGGGCTGTTGGGTTCTGTTAACCTTTCTGTTAACAGCTGAGCCCTTAACTACTGTGCAATCAGGGCTCCTCATTCTTCTGCCGGTTTTCTTAATTTGTATTTTTCAGAAAATATATTCGTTTTATGTAGGTTGTCAAATTTATTGGTAAAAATTATTCATAATATTCGCTAATCATTTTAAAATCTAAAAAATCTGTAGTGATGTCTCCTCTATCTTTCCTGATACTAGTATTTGTGTCTTCTCTCTCTCTTTTCCTCCCTATCAATCTCGTTAGAGGTTTATCGACTTTATTCATTATTTTCAAAGAACTAACTATTACTATCACTGATTTTTCTAGTGTTTTCTTTTTTCTATTTCATTGGTTTCTGCTTTTTTCTTCATTATTTGCTTCCATGTCTTTTCTTTGGGTTTCATTTGCTATCCTCTTTCTAGTTGTTGATGTTAGACAATTAAATCATTGACTTGAGACCATTCTTCTTTTCTAATGAAAGAATTTAAAGACATTAACTTCTTTTAAGCACTGCTTTAGCTGCATCCTACAAATTTTGATATGTTGTGTTTTCATTATTATTCATTTCACAATATGATTTCTTCTTTGAGAATTATTTCAAAGTGTGTTGTTAGTTTCCATATATTTGAGGTTTGCCTCATTATATTCTTATTACTGGTTTTTAAATAAATTCCATTGTGGTCAGAAAACTTTCTTTGTATGATTTCAAATTTATGACATTTATTGAGACTAATTGTATGATGCTTGTTATATTGTATCTTGGTTAATATGCCTTATGCATTTTAAAAGAAGGTACATTCTGTTGGTGTAGGGTGCAATTATTTTTTTTATAAATATCAATTAAGTCACCATGGTTGATAGTGCTTTTCATTATCTTTATATGTCTTTTCTGATTTTTTGACTAGTTTTTTAATTCTCAGAGAGAAATTAGGATAGTAAGACTATTTATTTTTCCTTTAAATTCTGTCAGTTTTTCTCCATGTATTTTGAAGCTCTATTATTATAAATATGCACATTTATGATTGTTATGTCTTTCTGTTATATCGACCCTTTTATCATTATAAAATATCCCTCTTAATAAATTTTACTTTGAAGTCTATTTTGTCTGATAGTAATATTGTCCTTCCAGTCTTCATAAAATTACTGTTTGCATGATATATTTTTCCTATCCATTTATTTTCTTCATATCTGTGTCTTTATATTTAAAATACATGTAGCTAGCATATAGTTGCATCTTTTTTTGCCTTTTGAGTTTAATTTTATTTAATTCATGTTTGATATAGTTGTTGATATCATTGGATATAGATCTACCATTTTAATTTTTGTTTTCTACTTCTCTACTCTGTTTATTGTTCCTCTGTTTCTCCTTTGCTGCCTTTTTTTACAATTTAATTCAATATTTTCAGGATTTCATATTAATTTTAACTGTCTTGTTGTCTTTTTAACTATCCCTTTGTACATTATTTGTATAGTAGTTTCCTTAGGGAAATATATGATGTGATGTGTGTGTGTGTATGTGTGTGTAGTTCCTTAACACAATTGAATTACTACTTGTAGACCATAAAAATGTTTCAAACTTATTGGTGTATACACTCTTCTTTTTGCTATACTTGCTATATAGCACAACTGCATACAGTATAAATCCCACAAAACAATGTTTTAATTTTATTTTTTTACCAGTTATAGGTGTTATAAAGACATTAAGAGGAAAAGGGCAAAAAATGTCCTTTCCATTTATCTAGATATTTACCATATCTGATGCTCTTCATTCTCTCTGAAGATACAAGCTTTCATTATTACCATTTTCGTTCACCTAAAGAATTTCCTTTAACTTCTAGGCAACATGGCGCTATAGACAGAGGCACCATGCCGTCCCTCCACAGCAAAGATACGAAAACTAAACCGAACAGAGAAAATGTCAATCCTGAAACCGTAAGCATCAAATGAAGAGATAAAGAATTCAGCCAAGCACCAAATGGAATAAGAAACTGACAGAGAACAAAGAGTGATAAGAGATACATGCAGGGTTCCCTATCAGCTAACACAGCACGGATCAGCCATCTTGGACTCCTATTGGAGATCAGTGAACACAGGGTACGGGAAAGCAGCTTCATGGAGATACCAGCAGGGGACAGAACAACTGGTAACCAGAGATACACGCTTTCCCACCCCCCACCATTCTTCACCCCCACTCAGCCTCCTCTGCTTCCAGTGGCCACAGTCTCTTAGATGGAAGCACCGAATTCACCCCAGTGCTACTTGGATTTCACCCGCTCTCACTGGCTGGCTCCCTGAGTGCCATTCTTTGGCTGCTAGTGTTGCTTCTTTCTGCTTCTTTTGATTTCTTCCATACCTCTCACCACCTCCCTCTCCTTTCTCTCAAATACCTGGCTCCATGCACCATCTTTGCTTCTTCGTGAGAGGCTGTGAAGTGCCTCTCAAGTGTGGAACTGCTTCCCAGCCCATGCTGCCATGGTGGTAGGATCCCGGGGCTTTTTATTTGTTTGTTTCAAATTGTTTCTTTGTTTCTTTCCTTTTTCTTTTCTTGAAGTGGGAGCCTATTCTAGCTGGGCAGTACTGTGCGACTTGGGACCTACCCCCTCAGTTTGCGAAGATGTGCAAAGGGATCCCTGAGAACATTTTTTTTTTCTGTTTTTTTTTTTGGGAGTTTTCTTGTTCTTTTTTTATTATTATTTGTTTGTTTTGTTTTCTTTTCTCTGTGTCTCCTTTTTGTCTTTCTTCATTACTCAGTTTCTCATCACTCCATACTTACCTTCTCTTCCTGTCTCTTGAATACCTGGCGCTAAATGACACCTCTACCCTTTTGTCAGGCTGTACTTCATGGCCTGTGAGCAACTTCTCCAGACCTCACAGTGGCACCAGTGAGATCCCTGGGGGCTTTGGTTTTCTTTTTTCTTTCTAATTTTTATTTACTAATTTTTTCTTTTCTTTTTTTCTTCTTCTCTTTTTTGTTTTTTTCCATTTCTCAGTATCTCATCTCTCCCTTCCAACAGTAAGCTCCCTTAGCACTCTTTTTTGTTTGTATGTTTTTGGCTCCTGTTCCTCTCTCCTCTCACTCCTCTTTCCCATATCCACCTTAGTTCTACACATCACAATCTCCCCCCTCCATCATGTCTACCTACACTGTGCACTGAACATCACATCCCCAATCAGCACAGGCACGGCCTCTTGGAACCTGCTCTGCACTGATTATAGGCTTGCCTCTGTTGCCCTAGTATGTGTCACAAACAACCCATCCCAGCAATGCCTCTTCATCTTGACCTGCCCTGCTGTACCATATCTGAGCAACTGACCCTGACAATTGGAGAAGCCAAAAAGTACTGTGCCCACATATGAGCAAACAACAAAGAATACACAGCCCACCTGTTCAGACATAACCAAATAAAACAAAAAAGCAGGTCAAAACAAACAAATCTACAATCAATCAATGAGGAAAATAACTACCGAATGCCCTGAAGACAGCAGACAATATCAAAACATTTATAAAAACAAGAGAGGATGGTTCCAGCAGGGGTCCAAAATAAAAGACCAGATGACTTTCCAGTAGAAGAAAAGACACTAAAACTACCTGATAGGGAATTCAAATCTATAATATTCAGAGCTAACCAAAAGTGGAAGCAAAAAGCAGATAAAAATGAGAAAAAAAAATAGACAAATTCATGGAAAAGAGAGATAAATTCATGGAAAATACAGACAAAATAATGGAAGAATTCAGGAAATTAATGGAGAAACAAGATGCCGAACTAAATTCACAACTAGAAATTATACAAAAACAACAATTAGAAATCCAAAAGATAAACAACAAAATTTCAGAAATAGTGTTATAGAAGGGCTGAGGAGCAAGTTTGAAATGGTGGAAGACAGGATCAATGAACTTGAAGACAACACTTAGATACAACTCTGCTTGAGGAAAAATCAGAAAAAAGAATGAAGAAAAATGAAGAGACCCTGAGAATTATGTGGGGTACATTCAAAAGCAAAAATCTGCAAGTGTTTGGAGTTCAAGAACACAGGGAGAAAACAGAAAACAGAGAGGATCATTGAAGAACTAGTGACAGAAACTTCCCCAATATCATGAAAGATGAAAAGCTGGCCATCCAAGAAGCTCAACGAAACCCATATAAGATAGACCCCAAAAGAAAATCACCAAGGCATATCATAATCACACTCTCCAAAACCAAAGACAAACAAAGAATCCTGAGAGCAGCTAGAGAAAAACAAAAAGTCACATACACAGGAGAAACAGTAAGACTAAGCTCGGATTATTCAGCAGAAACCATTCAGGTAAGAAGGCAATAGGATGACATATATAAAACCTTGAAAGAAAAAAATTGCCAACCAAGAATAATATATGTAGCAAAACTCCAGTTCAAATATGATGGTGAAATGAGGACATTTCCAGATAAATAGAAATTAAGAGACTATGTAAAAACCAAACCAAACTTACAAGAATAATTAAAGGGAGTCCATCCATCTGAGAAAAAACAACATCAGATCACAGGCTGAATATAGGACTAAGGATCATACCAGCAAGATACCAATCTAGGAAATGAATTCTCAAGGGCTATCGAAAACCAATAGAAATACAACAGGGAATCAGAGAAGTTAGTGTGTAAATTACAACAATATCAGAACAATAAAAAAGAGAATAAATGGAGTAGGTATAGAACCTTCTAATGGAGAGGAAGACAAGGCGATACCAAGTAATAATAGACTGCTTCAAACTTAGGAAGATAATGGTAAATTTCAAGGTAACCACAAAGAAAGTTAACAGACCTACTCATCAGAATAAAGAGGAAAAACATAAAGTCTCAGTAAAAACAAAAAACATGAAAAAAAAAATCCACAAACAAAAGGAATTCAGTGCAAGAGAGTAAGAACAAAGAAAACGTCAGCACCACAAAAAAATCACTACAAAATGACAGCAATAAACTCATATCTATCAATAATTTCACTGAATGTAAATGGCCTAAATGCACCCATAAAGAGAAGGAGAGTGACAGAATGAATTAAAAAACATGATCCATCAATATGCTGTCTACAAAAGACACTTCTTAGAAACAAAGATGTAAATTTATTAAAACTCAAAGGATGGAAAAAAATATATAAAGCAAACAACTACCAAAAAAGAGCAGGAGTGGCAATACTAAAATCCCATTCCTAGTAATATATCCCAGAGAAATAAGAGCTGTCACAAGAATAGACATATGCACACCCATGTTCATTGCAGCACTGTTCACAATAGCAAGAAGATGGAAACAATCTAGATGTGATCAATAGATGAATGGATAAACAAACTATGGTATATACACACAATGGAGTATTATGCAATGATGAAGAACAATGATGAATCTATGAAGCAGCTCATAACATGGATAAAACTGGAGAACATTATGCTGAGTGAAATAAATCAATCACAAAATGACAAATATTGTATGACACCTCTACTGCAAAAACTTAAGAAATAGTTTACACACAAAAAGAAACAATCTTTGTTGGTTACAAGGGATGGGATGCTTGGGGGGGTTACTAAATAGACAATAGATAAGTGGTAACTTTGGTGAAGGGTAAGACAGTACACAATACTGGGGAAGCCAGAACATCTTGTACAAGGAAAGGTTATGGAGGCTCCACAGACACATCCAAACTCCCTGAGGGACTGAATTGCTGGGCGGAGGGCTGTGGGGACCATACTCTCGGGGAACATTTAGTTCAATTGGCGTAACACGTTTATAAAGAAAATGTTCTACATTCTACTTTGATGAGTAGTATACGGGGTCTTAAAAGCCTGTGAGCAATTATCTAAGATACTCCACTAGTCTCACCCCTTCGGCAGCAAGGGAGAATGAAGAAAACAATATACAAGGGAAAGATTAGTCCAAAGGACTAATAGACCACAACTATCACAGCTTCCACCAGACTGAGTCCAGTACAACTAGATGGTGCCCAGCTACCACCACTGACTGCTCTGACTGGAATCACAACAGAGGGTCCTGGATAGAGCTGGAGAAAAATGTAGAACAAAATTCTAACTCACAAAAAAAGACCAGACTTACTGGCCTGACAGAGACTGGAGAAACACCGAGAGTATGGCCCCCGGACACCCTTTTAGCTCAGTAATGAAGTCACTCCCGAGGTTCACCCTTCAGCCAAAGATTAGACAGTCCCATAAAACAAAACAAGACTAATGGGGCACAACAGTCCAGGGACAAGGACTAGAAGGAGGAGGGGACAGGAAAGCTGGTAATAGGGAACTCAAGGTTGAGAAGGGACAGTGTTGACATGTCATGGGGTCGTTAACCATTGTCATAAAACAATACGTGTACTAACTGTTTAATGAGAAACTATTTGTTCTGTAAACCTTCATCTAAAGTACAATAAAAATATTTTTTAAAAAAGAACTTCCTTTAGCAATTCTTATAGTACAAGTTTGCTAGCAACAAAATATTTTGTTTCCTCTGAAAAAGTCTTTAGTTTGCCTTCATTCTTGAAAAAGTTTTTAGCTGTACATAGAATTCTATGTTAACAGATCTTTTTCAGCACTTTAAATATGTTAGTCTACACTTTTTTATTATTTTTACCCTTCATGGTTTCTGATAAGTCAGCCATTAATTGGATCAGAATATGTATGGAATATGTACTTTTTCCCTTGCTTCTTTCAGGATTTGCTTTTTATCTTTGGCTTTTAAGAGATTGACTATTATGTGCCTTCGTGTTGACTTCTCTGTGTTGATTCTGCTTGGTATTCAATTAATTTTGTACTTACATCTGCAAATATTTGCCTTTCATCAAGTTTGGAAATGTTTTGGCAATTATTTCTTCAAATATTTTTTCTGCCCCATTCTATCTCCTCTTCTTCTACTATTTCAATTACATATTATTCTGATCATTTGATATCATGGAACAAATTCCTGAGACTCTATTCATTTATTTTTTAATTTTCCTTACCTTTGAAAACTTCCGATGATCTGTCTCCAAGATCTTCAACTTGTTTCCTCGCCTATACCCTTTCGTCTCTTAAGTCTATCCAGTGAACTTTTTTTTCAGAAATTTTATTTTACAATTATAGAATTTCAATTTGGTTCATTTTTATTGTTCCAGTTTTTCTGCTGATTTTTCATAATATCACCACTAATAATAGTTTTTTGTTGTTGTTTGCTTGTTTTTACTTCACTAATGGTTGTCATAACTACTTTTAAATACTTGTCTGCTAATTCTAACATTTGGTTCTTCTTTGCATAAGATTAGATTGATTTCCTTTTCTCTGGAAATTGTGTTCCATTTTCTTTATTATTCTAATTGCCAGATAAATTGGAACTTTTTCTCGGACATTATCACTGTTAAATTGTGAAGATTCAGAATTCTGTTATTTTACTTCACTTAGTATTTTTATTTGTTTGTTTGTTTTAGGAGACAATTTTCTTGGAAATTCTTGAAATAAAATACTTTGTTTAGTGTGCAACAGCTCTTGTCTCTACTCTGATCATTTTTCTTTAGTAGAACTTCTTTGAGTATTTTATGCCCAGAATCATTTTGAGGGTTAGTCAAAAAAGTTGATAAAGAGGTTTGATGATTCCATGTACTCCAGCATTTCTGGTTTCCTGGGTTCACTTTTCTGATTCTTCCAGCCAAAAATATGGCAAATTCTTTCAGGATGCCCTCCTACCACCACTGTTTCGCATACCGTGAGGACTGCAATTATTCCCATTCTAAAAGTTGTACGATTTAAGGTTGCTGTGTATTCCCTATTTCCATAGTTCCATTTGAATGTTCACTCACCACCAGAGGCTGTCTGCTTCTATTCAGTCACCTATGAACTAAAGACAACTATGGTAGCAGTTCAGATTTTTGTCTTTCTTTGAGCTGCTTTGAGTTTGTTTTGCATGTTACAAATGCCAGAAGACAGTGTTAAAATTTTAGTTTTTCAGGACAGGATGGTTCCAGTAGGCGCCCAACAAAAATCACCAGATGACCTTCCAGTAGAAGAAAAGGCACTAGACCTAACTGATAGGAAATTCACATCTCTCATATTCAGAATTATCCAACAGATGAAGCAAAAAGCAGTCAAAAGTGAGGAAAAAATAGACAAATACATGGAAAAGGCAGAAAAATTCACGGAAAATACAGACAAAAAATGGAAGAGTTCAAGAAAATAATACAAGAACAAAATGCTAAAATAAATTCACAACTAGAAATCATACAAAAACAACAATTAGAAATCCAAAAGATAAACAACAAGATTTCAGAAATGGTTAGTGTCATAGATGGGCTGAGGAGCAGGTTTGAAACAATGGAAGATAGAATCAGCAAAATTGAAGACAAACACTTGGATACAAATCTATTTGAGGAAAAATCAGAAAAAACAACAAAGAAAAATGAAGAAACCCTGAGAATTATTGGGATACAATCAAAAGCAAAAATCTGAAACTGTTCAGAGTTCCAAAATAGGGGGAGAAAACAGAAAACACTGAGAGGATCACTGAAGAACTAGTGACAGAAACTTCCCCAATATCATGAAAGATGAAAAGCTGACCGTCCAAGAAGCTCAATGAACCCCATATAGGACAGACCCCAAAAGAAAATCACCAAGGCATATCATAATCACACTTGCCAAAACCAAAGACAAAGAATCCTGAGAGCGGCTAGAGAAAAACAAAAAGTCACATACATAGGAGAAACAGTAAGACTAAGCTCAGATTATTCAGCAGAAACCATGCTGGCAAGAAGGCAATGGGATGACATATATAAAACCTTGAAAGAAAAAAATTGCCAGCCAAGAATAGTATATCCTGCAAAACTTTCATTCAAATATGATGGTGAAATTAGGTCATTTCCAGATAAACAGAAATTACGGAACTATGTAAAAACCAAACCAAACTTACAAGACTTATTAAAGGGAGTCATTCGATCTGAGAACAAACACCATCATACCACAGGCTGACTATAGGATACAGGATTGTACTAGCCAGATGCCAACCTAGGAAATGAACTTTTAAGGACTGTGCAAAACCAAAAGAACTACAACAAGGAACCAGAGAAGTTAATCTGTAAATGACAACAGTTTCAGAACAATAAAAGAGGGAATAAATGGTGTAAGTATAGAACCTTCTATTGGAGAGGAAGGCAAGGTGATACCAAGTAATAATAGACTGGTTCAAATCTAAGAAGAGAAGGGTAAATTTCAAGGTAACTACAAAGAAAGTTAACAAATCTACTCATCAAAATAAGGAAGAAAAACATAAAGTCTCAGTAAAAACAAAACCAACTAAAAAAAAACCACAAACAAAAGGAACTCAGCACAGGAGAGTAAGAGGAACAAAGAAAACATCAGCACCACAAAAAAAAAATTACTACAAAATGCAATCCGACTCCTAGGAATATATCCTAGAGAAATAAAAGCCGTCACACGAATAGACATATGGACATCCATATTCATTGAAGCACTGTTCACAACAGCAAAAAGATGGAAACAACCTAGATGCCCATCAACAGATGAATGGATAAACAAACTATGGTTCATGCACACAACGGCACAATGGAGTATTGTGCAAAGATAAAGAATAATGATGAAACTGTGAAGCATCTCATAACATGGATTAAAATGGAAGACATTATGCTGAATGAAATAAGTCAATCACAAAAGGACAAATACTATATGAGACCTCTACTGTAAAAACTCATGTAAAAGTTTACACACAAAAAGAAACAATCTTTGTTGGTTACGAAGGATGGGAGTGGTGGGGGTACTAAACAGACAATAGAGTGGTAAGTTTGGTGAAGGGTAAGACAGTACACAATACTGGGAAGCAAGCACAGCTTGTACAAGGAAAGGTCATGGAAGCTCCACAGACACTTCCAAATGCCCTGAAGGACTGAATTGCTGGGCAGAGGGCTGTGGGACCATGGTCTTGGAGAATATCTAGCTCAATTGGCAAACACAGTTTATAAAGACAATATTCTACATTCTACCTTGGTGAGTAGCATCTGGGGTCTTAAAAGCCGTGAGCAGCCATCTAAGATACTCCACTGTTCTCACCCACTCAGGAGCAAGGGGGAATGAAGAGAACAAGATACAAGGAAAAGATTAGTACAAAGGACTAATGGATCACAGCTAGCACGGCCTCCACCAGACTGAGTTCAGTACAGCTAGATGGTACCTGGCTACCACCACTGACTGCTCTGACCGGGATCACAATAGAGGGTCCTGGACAGAGCTGCAGAAGGACATAGAACAAAATTCTAACTCACAAAAAAAGACCAGATTTACTGGCCCGACAGACTGGGAAATCCTGAGAATATGGCCCCCAGACACCCTTTTAGCTCATTGGTGAAGTCACTCCCAAAGTTGACTATTCAGCCGGGGATTTGACAGCCCCATAAAACAAAACAGGACTAATGAAGCACAGCAGTCCAAGGACAAGGACTAGAAGGCAGGAGGTGACAGGGAAGCTGGTAATAGGGAACCCAAGGTTGAGAAGGGACAGTGTTGATATGTCGTGGGGTTGTTAACCATTGTCATATGGCAATATGTGTACTAACTGTTTAATGAGAAACTATTTGTTGTGCAAACCTTCATGTAAGTTACAAAAAAAAAAAAAAAGAATTATCTATGTGAGATCAAATTGACAACAGCAACTCAAAAGGTTTGATGGGAAGCCTAGGGGGCAGTGAGTTGAAGATAATGGTGATGGAATAATTTCGGGAAGAATAGTGAGAACGGCAGCACAACTGGAATAATGTAATTGATGTCACTGAACTGTACATGTAGAAACTTTTGAAATGGTGTAACTTTAGCTATGTATATTTTCACCAAAGTAAAGGTCCTCAAAGGTGGAGAAAGGAGAGTGCTGACATTTCGTGGGGTTGTTAACCAATTTCATAAAACAATATGTGCACTGACAGTTTAATGAGAAACTATTTGTTCTGTAAAACTTCATCTAAAGTAAAATAACAAAAAAATTATAAAAAAGAAAATTTCAAAAAAAAAAATCTTCCTCTGCTGAGGTCACACTTTGGTGAGCGTAAAAAAAATAAAGAAAAAAATTTTAGTTTTTCCATTTGTTATATGTTTTATAAAGAAATTAAGAGATAAAACACTGAAACTAGATTAGGCATCTTGGGGGACATCTAAGTTAATTGGCATAACATAGTTTATGAAGACAACCTTCTACACCCTTCTTACTGTGTCTGAGGTCTTAAAAGCTTGTGAGCAGCCATCTAAGACACAACTACCAGTCTCTTTCCATCGAAACAAAGGAGAGTGAAGAAAACCAAAGACTCAAAGAAATAATCCAAAGGAGTAATGGACCACAGGACCCACAGCCTCCACTAGCCTGAGCCCAGATGACCTGGATGGTAACCTGTTCCTACTATTGACTGTTCTGTCGAGGATCACAACAGAAGGTCCCAGTTGGAGTGGGAAAAAAAGGTAGAGCAAAATTCACATTCATAAAAAATACTAGGTTTATTGGTCTGAGAGAGTCTGGAAGAACCCTCGAGACTATGGTCCTTAGACACCTTTCAAACTTGGAACTGAAACCTTTTTCAGAGATCACCTTTCAGACAAGTTATATATAGACCTGTAAAATAAGCAATAACAGTCGTGAGGAAAGTGCTCCTTAGAACAATCATCTATATGAGACTAAAAGGGTAACTTCCCAAAAGCAAAGATGAGAAGGCAGGAAGGAGCAGAAAAACTGGACAAATGGAAGTGAGAAACTCAAGGTGGTACCAGAGAGAGTACTGTCATATTGCAGGGATTGCAACCAATGTCACAGAACAATTTGTGTACAAACTATTGAATGGGAAACTAATTTGCTCTGTAAACTTTCATCTAAAGCACAGTAAAAAAAAATTAGGTGTCTGCTAATTACAACCTGGTGAATATAAAATTACTCAGATAATTGGAATTAATTGGAGTAGGGCTTCCAGCCTTTGAAAATTCTGAGACTTGGTAACATCAATTACATTATTAATACATGATAAATTAAACAATTTAACAATTTAAACAGAGCTAAAATTATACTCATTGTCTTTATCATAATCTTTGGTTATTATTGAAAAATGCTTAATTTAGCTTCACAGACAGGACAATACATGGAACACATTTAGTATTTTAATATGGTTTCTTATCTTTATAGTAGTTTTAAAATACAGCCAAAATCCAAACCAAATTGTTAAATCAAATACTATTCATTGGACTGTTGAGCAGTTGTCGCTGTGATAGTGTATCCCTAAATAAAGTTGCACCAGTTTCAATAAATAAATAAGTTGGTCCTTTGCATCTACCCAGATTAGGGCCAGCTACATAATTTGTGGGTCCCAGGGAAAAATGGATTCTCGACCTCATTTTTAAATAAGTAGGGAAAAAACCTTTCTACTACAATTTCTCTCTCCTGACATGACATAATGTTTTTGTTTTTGTTTGTTTTGTTTTTTTTTTCCCTTTTATTTGTTATTTAATTTTGAGCTCCCTCTAGCATGAATAAATTCAACAGGGACAAAGCAAACCCTCACAATTTCCAGGCCCCACCTCCAGCATGATAGCACACATGCCCTCCCTTGACCTTCCCTGAACCTGAACCCAAGGCCACACTCAGGGCAGAGAACAGCACTGGTGAACGGGATATAAATGGGGACAGGCAGCGGAGAACCCATCCCAGGGAGGTGGTAGGAAGTGGGACCATGTTGATGTGAGGCTCCAATTGCCTAGCACATGCTCCTTTGCCTCATCAAACTTCACTTACAAAAGACACATTTAAAGATAACATGATTCTGAATTTCAGGATGGTGATCATAGAGAATTAAACCCCAAGCATGGGGCTCCCTTCTGAGTCTGAGGTCCTGGGTGTGTTGCTTAATGTAATCAGAATTGTGATATTTTGTTACAGCAGCACTAGGAGACTAATCAACCCTTGCTATTGGAGTCCTGGTGGTGCAGTGGTTAAGGACTATGGCGACCTATGGCTGATAACCGAAAGGTTGTCCGTAACAATCCACCAGCCACTCCTTGAAAACTCTATGGGGCAGTTGTACTCTGTCCTATAGGATCTCTGTAAGTTGGAATTGACTAGATGACAAAGGGTTTTGGTTTTTTTATATTCCTTGATAAAAGGATTGGTAGATAATCCCAAGAGAGGCAACAAGGGGAAAAAAAAAAAGTCTTTCTTTTGCTTCCAGGATCAATAGCTGAAAGAATGATATATGTCTTGAAATCACATCAAGTAGCCACTCTGTTAACATTCAGTGAAAGCCTAAGAATGATGTCAGCAGAGAGGGAAATAAAGTCTTAAACAGATTAAAACAAAACAAAAACCTTCATTCAGTGAATGATAAACTTTGTTATTATTTCAACTCCAGCTACAGCTTGCCTAAAGCCAACAGCACAATTCAAACATGCCAAACAGGTAAACCAACAAACTCACTTTATTTGTTTAAGCTAGATACTCTCAGGTTTTATCACTTGCAACGAAATGATACAAGCGGATTTCTATCACTAATCAATACACAGGGAAACTGAGAGTTAAAATCAAAGCAATTAATTTTTAATATATACCTTCTGTAAGTGATAATTCTTTTATATGATTTTAACGGAATGATTCTGTATAAACTAATTCAAAACCTATGTATTTAACTACCATGTTGCAGATGGTTCTTTTTTTTTTTTCTAATAGCAAATCTGGCACATATTTTAGCGTGCTCCACCCATAGATCAGCATCCACCATATGGAAAGCAGTAGTAATTGTTTTGTTGAAATGCTTAATTTAATATTGTAGATTCATAAAGCATAAAGATGCAGTGTTATGTACATTTACATAATATTTATTAATTTATTAAATACTCAGTGGTTAAGAAGCTTGGCTGCTAACCAAATGCTCAGCAGTTTGAATCCACCAGTCACTCCTTGGACACACTGTGGGGCAGTTCTACTCTGTCCTATAGGGTCGCTATGAGTCAAAATCGACTCAATGGCAACAGGTTTGGTTTTTTGGTTTTTATATGGGTATAATATACCCACGAATTATATACATACTTTAAATTGTACTCTAAAGCTGCTCCTTGTACAAATCCAGATGTACACTATACTGAGAGAAGTAATAGATTCCTTTGCCTTAATGGTAATGCATAACTACTGCCAATTGGCATGCAGAACACAAGGCAATAGAATATCTTTTTTAGACAATCCTTTAAAATTTATATATGATGTCAACTAAATGTCTAGTTAGAATGTCTTTCTCACTGTTACGCTTTTCTTTATTGTCTAATAAGCAAAGTTCAATGATTAGTTCTGGAATTAAAGACTAAACTGGACAATTCCCACTCCATACAATTTGGATATCCATTAGTTAATAATCCTAAGGTACCATTATAGATTTTTAAAAAAAAAGTACTTAGCATGTTATGACATTGTGAAATAAGCACACAAGTGGGAGGAGTACCTGGGAAGTAAGTGTTGTCATAGAAAAGTTGACTCATCCACAAAGCAAAGTACTGTACATTAAAATGTTATTCTTTAAAAAGGACACTAAAAGTTTAACTTCCATTTATATCTCTACAAACAGTGTCTTTCACAGAACTTTTGGATGCCTTCAGTCAAAACAAAAGTGTTAGGGAAAAAAAAAACTCAACAAACTATAAATAAAAGGGAATTTCTTCAACCTCATAAAGGCCATCTATGAAAATACTACAGCTAATATCATGTTTAATAGTGAACAGCAAGATATTTTCCCTTAATATTGGGGATAAGACAAGGATACCTTCTCTCATCACTTTTATTCAACATTGCACTAGGGGTTCTAGCCAGGAAAATTAGTTAAGGTAAGAAATAAAAGACATCCAAATTGAAAAGTGTGATGGTTAATATTATGT
Source organism: Trichechus manatus latirostris (assembly GCF_000243295.1). NCBI lineage: Eukaryota > Metazoa > Chordata > Mammalia > Sirenia > Trichechidae > Trichechus > Trichechus manatus. Next base: position 7,001,731 of record NW_004443991.1, read on the forward strand.
GTCAAGTAGGCTAGGACATGACTCCCAGTGTTATGTAATTATCCTCCAATTTGTGATCTGATGTCAGGAGAGTTTCCTTGAGGGTGTGGCACACATACAATACATATATGGATGTTCTGGCAGAGCTCTCTCTCTATCCTGCATTCGACTCATCATCTAACCTCTGGTTCTTGGAATGTCAGCCAATAGCCAGCTGCTTGACCTGTAGATTTTGGGATTCACCAGCTGCTGCAGTCCCTTGAAACAATTGCTTTCCATCTGACCGACCAACTTTGGGTTCATCAGCCCTTGCAACCGCATGAGTTAGGAGAAGCCTTCAGCCTGACACCTGACCCATAAATTGGGGTTTGCTAGCCTCTGCAATTGCGTGAGCCACTGAAATAAGTCTCTCTATATAAATGTATTTATATATATGTGCATCACTTGTTTTGCTCCTCTAAAGAACCCAGGCTAAGAAATTTGGTACTGTCCTTCTGAGACTTCCTTGAAGGACAGTGATGAAGACAAACCCCCTCAATGGGCAGCACTTAGAGCAGTGTACCTGGTTGTTCACTTTGCTTGAAAGGAGAAATCCCAAATGTGTGTTCGTATAGTGATTCATGGGCTATGGCCAATGGTTTGGCAGGATGTTCAGGGAGTTGGAAAGGACATGATTGGAAAATTGCAGACAAGGAGGTATAGGGAAGAGACATGTGGCTAGACCTCTCTGAATAGGCCAAAGAAGTGAAGGTATTTGTGTCTCATAAATGCTCATGTGACCTTGGCAGAGGAGGATTTTAACAATCAAGTGGATATGATAATGTGTTCTTTGGAAACCAGGCATCCTCTTCCCCCAGTACTTCTGTCATTGCTCAATGGGCTCATGAACAAAGTGGCCATGGTGTCAGGGATGGAGGTTATACACGGGCTCGGTAACATGGACTTCTACTCACCAAGACTGACTTGGCTATGGCAACTACTGAGTACCTAATCTGCTAGCAGCAGAGACCAACACAGAGTCCACGATATGGCACCATTCCTCAGTGTGATCAGCCAGCTACCTGCTGGCAGGTTGGTTAGACTGGAATGCTTCCGTCATGGAAAGAGCAGCGTTTTGTTCTTACTGGGATAGAAATTACTCTGGATATGGATTTGCCTTCCCTGTAGCAATGCTTCTGCCAAAACTACCTTCCATGGACTCACAGAATGCCTTACCCACCATCATAGTATCGTACCTGAATTTCCCCAGATCAAGGGACTCATTTCACAGCAAATGAAGAGCAGCAATTGCCCATGCTCATTGAATTCACCGGTCTTACCATGTTCCCCATCATCCTGAAGCAGCTGACTTGATAAACTATGAAATGGCCGTCTAAAGACAGAATTACAGTTCCAGCTAGATGGCAATACCTTGCAGGGTTGGGACAATGCTCTCCAGATGGCTATATATGCTCTAAACCAGCATTCAATATATGGTGCTGCTTTTCCCATAGCCAGGATTCCTGGGTCCAGGAATAAAGAGGTGGGAATGGGAGTGGCACTACTCACTATTACCCCTAGTGACCGAATCATAAAATTTTTACTTCTTGTCCTTGTGACCCTATGCTTTGCAGGTCTAGAAGTCTTAGTTCCAAAAGAAGGAATGCTCCCACCTGGAGACACAACACCGATTCCATTGAACTGAAATTTAAGAGTGCTACCTGGCCACTTTGGATTCCTCATGCCTCTGGATCAACAGGAAAAGAAGAGAGTTACTATACTGGCTGGTGTGGTTGATCCTGATTACCAAAGGGAAATTGGATTGATAGTACATAATGAAGGTAAAAGAAAAGTATAACTGGAATACAGGAGATCCCTTAGCGCATCTCTTAGTACTACGATGTCCGGTGATTAAAATCAATTTAAAACTACAGAAGGCCAATTCTACCATGACTATTAATGGACCAGACCCTTTAGAAATGAAGGTTCGGGTCACCCCGCTAGACAAAGAACCATGACCAGCTGAAGTGCCTGCTGAGGGCAAAGGGAATATGGAATGGGTGGTGTAATAAGGTACTTCTAAATACCAGTTATGACCACATGACCAGTTGCAGAAACAAGTACTGTAATTGTCATGAGTATTTTTTTCCTTGTTTTATTGTATATGTATGTGTGTGTGTATACATATATATATTACATACATATGTATGCAGCAAATATTTTTGTTTTCTTCTCTCCCTTATCTCATTACTTACAAAAGATAAGATGTAAACCATGCTAGTACTTTTTGTTTGTATGTATATTAATGTTAGGCACAAGTATGACTTTATAAATGTCTTTTTTTTTAGAAATTATGTATGGCTTAAGGAGATATATACAAGTGCCAAGTTGACAAGGGGTGAACTATGATGGTTAATTTTAGATGTCAGCTTGGCTAGGCCATTATTCTCCATATTATGTATTTATATTCCATTTTGTAATCTAATGCAAGGGCAGTTTCCTTGGGGGTGTAGCCTTCATTCCGTAGACATGAATGTTCTGGCAAAGCTCTCTCTCTCTATCCTGCATCTGACTCATCACCATCTGACCTCTGGTTTTTGGGATGTGTGCCAGCGGTCTGCCACCTTACTGCTTATTTGGGATTCATCAGCCCTTGCAACAATGTAAGCCAGGAGAAACCTACATCCTGAAGCCTGATCAACAGAACTGGGACTTGCCAGTCTCCACCACTGTATGAGTCATTTCCATGAAATAAATTTCTCTGAATATGTTGTTGTTGTTGTTAGGTGCCATTGAGTCCATTCTGACTCACAGTGACTCTGTGTACTACAGAAAAAAACACTGCCTGGTCCTGTGCCATCCTCACAACTGCTGTTATGCTTGAGCCCATTCCTACAGCCAATGTGTCAATCCATGTCATTGAGGGTCTTCCTCTTTTTCACTGACCCTCTACTTTACAAGCATGATATCCTTCTCCAGGGACTGATCCCTCCTGATAACATGTCCGAATATATAAGATGTAGTCTCGCCATGCTTTCTTCTAAGGAACATTCTGGTTGCACTTGTTCATTCTTTTAGCAGTCCATGGTATATTCAATATTATTCCACAACATCACAATTCAAAGGAGTCAATTCTTCTTCCATCTTCCTTATTCACTGTCCAGCTTTCACATGCATATGATGTGATTGAAAGTTCCATGAGTAGGGTTGGGGCCAAGATGGCGGAATACTCAGACACTTCAGAAGGACCCTCTTACAACAAAGACCAGAAAGAACAAGGAATTGATTATATATGGCAATCTGGGAGCCCTGAACATCAAAGGCAGAATTGAGAAACCGGACTGAGGGGAAGGGAGAGACAGTTCGGAAGCAACGAGAAGTTGCCAGTACTGACCAGATGACAGCCTGAGCCCCTCAGGCCTGATCAGCTTGGGTGTGAGCGGTGAGGCAGGCAAGCAGTGGTGCTCAGGAGGTGAGTTTTCTTCACAGGGAGAGACCCATCTGCTGAGAGTCTACATGGCCACCCAGAACCAGAGAGAAGCAGCCCTTGGTGAAAGATAAATACTTGTCTATGGCTTGCCATGCAGATCAAAAACACCCCCCTTAAGGAAAAAACTCTCTCCATTTACCTCCCTGCACCCTGCTCCCTGCTCTGCACAGGGTCCCGGACTGGTGTCAGCAACTGTTGAGTCCTCTGGGCTGGAATTGGGATCCATCACATGCCCTGAGCCATTCTCCCTTCCTTGGAGAGTGAACAAATTAACAAACAGGGGAAAAAATAAACTGCCGGCTCCCCTAAGCCAGGAACCCAGAATAGGTACATTTCCTTTGCCTAGGCACAAGCGTAAGGAATCCATTGACTTTGAGTGCCTTTCCCCCTGCACAGACTTGTGTGGGCCCATCTCAACAGTGTAGGCCCTCATTACCGCAGTACAACAGGGTAGATACCAGAACTCTAACTTCAACTGTTTCAGCTGTGAAGTGGTAGGTTCTTGACATTTGACACTGCTCTGCCCATTAAGCAGGGTCTTCACCTAACCACATCAGAGACCTGAGGACTGGTGGCTCCAATCACTCCACCTAGCCACCTGCAATAGGAGCCCATGAATAAGAGGTGCCCCCAGTCCTTACAGCCAACAGCAATAGCTGCTCATACTCCAGCTGCAAAACCCACCCACCTACATGCTGTAGGGAACAGGGACACCCCTTCCTCCTGGACACCTGGGGGTGGCTGTCAGCCCCCAGCCTTGCTCAGAGTGTGTCCCCCTGCTACAGCCAGAGACCTGTGCCTACATCAATCACCCATGGCTGTCTCAGACTGTAAATGAAAGCCTACACAACACACTTGATAGCTATCTACATGGGCACCTGAGCTGAAACCATACAGGAGGAGTGGGCCGACTCCAGCTCACATACCTAGTAACAGATCTAACCACCTGGTGACAGAACATTACAGCTTCAAAGGTGCCAATAATCAAACTAGCTCATATAAGCAATCTATTTCGGCATATCAAAACAAAACAAGAAGCTAGGACACAGGAAGCAAACATAAAATAAATAAATATAACTTATTGATGGCACAGAGACAACAGTCCATATCAAATCACATAAAGAGGCAATACATGATGGCTTCAACAAGCTCCCAAAATAAAGAATCTGGAAGTTTTCTAGAGGAGGAAAATTTCTTGGAATTACCAGAGGCAGAATACAAAAGATTAATATACAGAACTCTTCAAGAAATTAGGAAGGAAACTAAACAAAAAGCAGAACACACAATAGAGGAAATTAAAAATATTGGAGAAGAGCATAATGGCAAATTTAACAGGGTGCAAGAATCCATAGAGACACAGCAATCAGAAATCCAGAAGATTAACAATAAAATTACAGAATTAGACAACTCAATAGAAAGTCATAGGAGCAGAATTGAGGGAATGGAAGTCAGCATTAGTAAAATTGAAGATAAAGAACTGGACACCAACTTCTTTGATGAAAAATCAATAAAAGGATTAAAAAAATGATGAAATCCTAAGAATTATGTGGGACTCCATCAAAAGGAATAACCTACGAGTGATTGGAGTACCAGAACAGGGGGGATAACACAAAATACAGAGAGAATTGTTGAAGATTTGTTGGCAGAAAACTTCCCTGATGTTGTGAAGGACGACAAGATATATATCCAAGATGCTCATCAAAACACACATAAGAAAGATACACAAAGAAAGTTACCAAGACATATTATAATCAAACTTACCAAAACCCAAGATAAGAGAGAATTTTTTCCTGCATACAAAAATTTATACATACATTGTTATGTGACTCTGATTGATCTCCCCATACTGTGACAGCACACTCCCACTTTCCACCCCTGATTCCCATTTCCATTCAACTAGCTACTAACAATCTCTGTCTTCCCATCTCACCTCCCGAGAGAAGTTACCAGTTTAGTCTCTTGTATCTACTTGAGTTAAGAGGCACACTCCTCACAAGTATCACTTTATGTTCCACAGTCCAGTCCCATACCTGTCTGAAGGGTTGACCTCAGAAATTGTTTTAGTTCTGGGCTGACAGAGAATCCAGGGGCCATACTTTCTGGGGTTCCTCCAGTCTCAGTCAGACCGTTAAATCTGGTCTTCTTAATAGAATTTGTGTTCTGTACCCCACCTTTCTCCTGTTCCATCTGGGACTCTCTGTTGAGTTCCCTGTCTGGCCATTCATTGGTGGTAGCCAGGCACCATCTAGTTCTTCTGGTCTCAGGCAGATGAAGTCTCCAGCTTATGTGGCCTTTTCTGTCTCATGGGCTAATACTTTGCTTGTGTCTTTGGTGTTCTTCATTCTCCTTTACTCTAGGTGGTTGGGGCAAATTGATGCATCTTAGATGGCCACTTGCAAGCTTTTAAGACCCCAGACACCATTCACCAAAGTAGGATGCAGAACATTTTCTTAATAGGTTTGTTATGCCAGCTGGCCTAGATGTCCCCTGAAAGCATTGTCCCCAGACCCATAACCCTGCTACTCTACCCCTCAAAGTGTTTGATTGTATTCAGGAAACTTCTTAGCTTTGGTTTTGTCCAGTTGTGCTGACTTCTCCTGTAGTGTGTGCTGTCCTTCCCTTCACCTAAGGTAATTCTTACCTATTATATAGTTAGCAAATAACCCTCACCCTCTATCTCCATCCTCATAACCATAAAAGAATGTTTTCTGCTGTGTTTAAATCTTTTAAAGAGAGAATTGTAAGAGCTGCTAGGGATAAATGAAAAGTCATCTACAAAGGAGAGTCAATAAGAATAAGCTTGGACTACTCAGCAGAAACAATACAGGCAAGAAGCAATGGGAAGACATACGTAAAGCATTGAAGGAAAAAAATTGCCAGCCAAGAATTGTATATCCAGCAAAACTGTCTCTCAAATATGATGGCGAAATTAGGGCATTTCCAGATAAACACAAATTTAGGGAATTTGCAAAAACCAAGCCAAAATTACAAGAAATTCTAAAAGAAGTCCTCCAGTTAGAAAATCAGTAACATCAGATAATAACCCAATACTAGAACACAGGACAGAGCAACCAAATAGTGAACTCGCAAAAGTAAATCAAAAGCTAAAACACTTAAAATAGGGAAACAGATGTCAATATGTAAAAGATGACAACACTAAAACAAAAAAAAGAAGGATTTAAAAAAAGGAGACATAGATTTTGCATATGGAGAGGAAGTCAAGGCAATATAAAGAAATAAAAGGTTGGTTTAAACTAATAAAAATAGGGGTAAATATTAAGCTAACCACAAAGAAAAATAACAATCTTACAAGTCAAATAAAAAAAAAGAAAAATATAAAGACTCAGCAAATACAAAATCAACAATGAAAAAGATGAAAAGAAAATACGTAAAGAAAAATGACTTAACACAGAAAAATGGAACAAAGAAACTTTGAACAACACACAAAAAAAGACATCAAAATGACAGCACTAAACTCATACTTATCAATCATTGCACTAACAGTAAATGAACTTAATGTACCAACAAAGGGACAGAAAGTGGTAGATTGGATAAAAAATCACAATCCGTCTATATGCTGCCTACAAGAGACACATCTTAGACTCAAAGACAGATACAAACTAAAACTCAAAGGATGGAAAAAATATATCAAGCAAACAACTCTCAAAAAAGAGCAGGAGTGGCAACCTTAATCTCTGACAAAATAAACTTTAAAGTAAAATCCACCACAAGGGTAAGGAAGGACACTATACAATGATTAAAGGGTCAATACACCAGTAGGACATAACTAAAATAAATATTTATGCACCCAACAACAGGGCTCCAAAATACACAAAACAAACTCTAACAAAACTGAAAAGAGAGATAGACAGCTCCACAATACTAGTAGGAGACTTGAACACACCACTTCTGTGAAGGACAGAACATCCAGAAAGAAGCTCAACAAAGACATGGAAGAGATAAATGCTACACTCAACCAACTGGATATCATAGACATATATTGAACACTCCACCAAACAGCAGCCAAATATACTATCTTTTCCAACTCACATGGAACATTCTCCAAAATAGACTACATATTAGGCCATAAAGCAAGCCTTAACAAAATCCAAAGCATCAAAATATTACAAAACATCTTTTCTGAACATAAAACCATAAAAGTAGAAATCAATAACAGAAAAAGCAAGGAAAAAATTCAAACACATGGAAACCGAACAACACCTTGCTCAAAAACTACCGGGTTACAGAAGAAGTTAAGGATGGAATAAAGAAATTCATAGAATCAAATGAGAATGAAAACACATCCTACCAGAACCTTTGGGACATAGCAAAAGCAGCGCTCAGAGGTCAATTTATAGCAATAAATGCACACATCCAAAAAGAAAGGGCCATAATTAAAACATTAACCCTAAAACCAGAACAAGTAGAAAGACAGCAGCAAAAGAAGCTCCCAGGTGCCAGAAGAAAGGAAATAATAAGAATTAGAGCAGAATTAAATGAAGTAGAGAATAGAAAAACAACTGAAAGAGTTAACAAGACTGAATGCCGGTTCTATGAAAAGATCAACAAAAGTGATAAACCACTGGCTAAAATGACAAAAGAAAAACAGGAGAGGAAGCAAATAACCCATATAAGAAATGAGATGGGTGCTATAACAACAGATCCAAAGGAAATTAAAAGAATCATAACAGACTACTATGAAAAATTGTACTCTAACAAATTTGAAAACCTAGAGGAAATGGAAAACTTTCTAGAAACTCACTAACTACCTAAACTAATACAAACAGAGTTACAACAACTAAATAAACCCATAACGAAAGAAGAGATTAAAAAGGAAATTTAAAAACTCCAAACAAAAAAAAGCCCTGGCCAGGATGGTTTCACTGGAGAATTCTACCAAACTTTCAGAGAAGAGTTAACACCACTAATACTAAAGGTATTTCAGAGCATAGAAAAGGATGGAATACTCCAAGACTCATTCTACAAAGCCAGCATAAACCTGATACCAAAACCAGGTAAAGACAACACAGAAAAAGAAAATGACACACCAATATCCCTCATGACCATTGACACAAATGTCCTCAACAAATTTTAGCCAATAACATTCAGCAACATATCAAAAAAAATAATTCACCATGCTCAAGTGGGATTTATACCAGGTATGCTGGGATGGTTCTACATTAGAAAAACAATCAATGTCATCCATCACATAAATAAAACCACATCCAAGAAACACATGATCTTATCAATCGATACAGACAGGTATTTGACAAAGTCCAACACCCATTCATGATAAAAGCTCTCAACAAAATAGGAATAGAAGAGAAATTCTTCAACATATTTAAGGACGTTTATACAAAGCTAACAGCCAGCATCATCATAATGGAGAAATTTTGAAAGCATTCCGCATGAGAACAGGAACCAGACAAAGATGTCCTTTATAACCAGTCTTATTCAGCATTGTGCTGGAGGTCCTAGACAGAGAAATTAGGCTAGAAAAAGAAATAAAGTGCATCCAAATTGGTAGGGAAGAAGTCAAAACATCTCTATTTGCAGATGATATGATATTATACACAGAAAACCCCAAAGAATCCACAAGAAAACTACGAGAACTTATAGAAGATTTCAGCACTGTTTCAGGATACAAGATAAACATACAAAAATCAGTTGGATCCCTTCACACCAACAAAGAGAACCTCGAAGAGGAAATCGCCAAATCAGTACCATTTATACTAGCCCCCAAGAAGGTAAAATACTTAGGAATAAATCTAACCAGAGACATAAAAGACCTATACAATGAAAACTACAAGACACTACTGCAAGAAACCAAAAGAGACCTGCATAAGTGGAAAAACACACCTTGCTCCTGGATAGGTAGACTCATTATTGTGAAAATGTCAATTCTACCCAAAGCGATCTACAGATACAATGCATTCCCGATCCAAATTCCAAAGACGTTGTTTAATGAGATGGAGAAACAAATCACCAACTTCTTATGGAAAGGGAAGAGGACCTGAATAAGCAAAGCGTTACTCAAGAAGAAGAAAAAAGTGGGAGGCCTCACACTACCTGATTTTAAAAACTATTGTACCACCACAGTAGTCAAAACACCCTGCTACTGGTACAACAGATACATAGACCAGTGGAAAAGAATTTAGAATCCAGACATAAATTCATCCACCTATGAACAGCTGCTATTTGACAAAGGCCCAAAGTCTGTTAATTGGGGAAAAGACGGTCTTTTTAACAAATGGTGCTGGCATAACTGGATATCCATCTGTAAAAAACTGAAACAAGACCCATACCTCATACCATGCACAAAAACTGGCTCAAAATGCATCAAATAATTAAGTATAAAATCGAAAACAATAAAGATCATGGAAGAAAAAATAGGGACAACGCTAGGAGCCCTAATACATGGCATAAACACAATAGGAACTGTAAGTAATAATGCACAAACATCAGAAGAGAGACTAGATGACTGGGACCTCCTAAAAATCAAACACTTATGCTTATCAAAAGTCTTCACCAAAAGAGTAAAAAGACAATCTACAGACTGGGAAAAAAATTTTGCTACGACAAATCCAATCAGCATCTAACATCTAAAATCTACAAGATACTGCAAAACCTCAACAACAAAAAGACAAATAACCCAGTTAGAAAAAGGGCAAAGGATATGAATAGGCACTTCACCAAAGAAGATAATTAGGAAGCTAACAGACACATGAAGAAATGGGCAGGATCTTTAGCCATTAGAGAAATGCAGATCAAAACTACAATGAGATTCATCTCACCCCAACAAGGCTAGAATTAATCCAAAAAACACAAAATAATAAATGCTGCAGTAGTTGTGGAGAGATTGGAACACTTGCACACTGCTGGTAGGAATGTAAAATGGTACAAACCCTTTACAAATCAATTTGGCGCTTCCTCAAAAAGCTAGAAGTAGAAGTACCATACTATCCAGCTATCCTGATCCTTGGAATATATCCTAGAGTAATAAGAACCATCACATGAATAGATATATGCACACCCATGTTCATTGCAGCACTATTCACAATAGCAAAAAAGATGGAAACAACCTAGGTGCCCCTCATTAGATGAATGGATAAACAAATTACGGTATATCCACAACATGGAATACTACACAACGATAAAGAACAATGGTGAAGCCCTGAAACATCTTATAACATGGAGGAAGCTGGAGGGCATTATGATAAGTGAATTTAGTCAGTCACAGAAAGAGAAATATTGTATAAGACCACTATTATAAGAACTCAAGAAAAGGTTTAAACACAGAAGAGAACATTCTTTGATGGTTACAAGGGTGGGGAGGTAGGGCGAGGGTTATTTACTAACTAGATAGTAGGTAAGAATTAACTTAGGTGAAGGGAAGGACAGCACGCACTACAGGGAAAGTCAGCACAACTGGACAAAACCAAAGCTAAGAAGTTTCCTGAATACAATCAAACACTTTGAGGGACAGAGTAGCAGAGGTAGGGGTCTGGGGACCATGCTTTCGAGGGACATTGAGGTCAATTGGCATAACAAAGCTTATTAAGAAAATGTTCTGCATCCTACATTGGTCAGTGGTTTCTGGGGTCTTAAAAGCTTGCAAGGGGGCATCTAAGATGCATCAATCGGTCCCTACCAGCTGGAGTAAAGGAGAATGAAGAACACCAAAGACACAAGGAAAGTATTAGCCCAAGAGACAGAAAGGGCCACATAAACCAGGGACTTCATCAGCCTGAGACCAGAAGTAGACGGCGCCTGGCTACCACCAATGACCTCCCTGACAGTGAACACAGCAGATTCCCAGATGGAGCAGGAGAAAGGTGGGGTGCAGAACTCAAATTCTAGCAAAAAGACTAGACTTAAAGGTCGATTGAGACTGGAGGAACCCCAGAAAACATGGCCCCTGGATTCTCTATCAGCCAGAACTAAAAAATTTCCAAGGCCAACTCTTCAAACAGGGATTGGACTGGACTGTGGAACATAAAGTGATACTCGTGAGGAATGTACCTCTTAACTCAAGTAGATACAAGAGACTAAATGGGCAGCTCCTGTCCGGAGGTGAAATGGAAGGCAGAGAGGGTTAGTAGCTGGTTGAATGGACATGGGGAATCAGAGGTGGAAAGAGGGAGTGTGCTGTAACATTATTGGGAGAGCAATTAAGGTCACATAACAATGTATGTATAAATTTTTGTATGGGAAAAAATTTTAAAAACATTAAAAAAATACAATAAAATATTATGTAAATAAAAGAAGAATGTTGGCTTTAAAAAAAAAAAATCCGAGTTCCGGCAAGATGGCGCTCTAGGCAGAAGCACCACGCCGTCCCTCTACAGCAAAGATCCAAAAAACTAAGTCAAACAGAGAATGCAACAATCCTGAAACCCTAGAACATCAAATGAAGAGATAAAGATCTCAGCCAAGCACCAAATGGAGTGAGAATACTGACAGAGAACGGAGAGTGAGGAGAGATTCATGCAGAGGTCCCCTACCAGCTAACACAGCATGGATCCACCATCTTGGACTCCTATTGGAGACCAGCAAATGGGGGTACGAGAAAGCAGCCTCATGGAGCATCCAGTGGGAGACAAAACAGCCATTGGGAGCCCTTTCTGGCCAGGCGGAGCTGCGTGACAAGGAACTCCCCTTCGGCTTCCACAGACGTGTGGAGGGATCCCTGAGGACATTTCTTTTTTCGTTGGTTTTTTTCTTTTTTTTTGATTTGTTTTGTTTTCTTTTCCCTCTTTTTCCCTTTTTGTCTTTTTTCATTGCTCAGTTTCTCGTCTGTCTATATCTTCCTCCTCTTTCTGATCCCTGAATACCAGGTGTTGTATGCCTCTGCGCCTTCTGGCCAGGCTGTGCTGTGACACCTGAGAGCGACTTCCCCAGACCTCATAGCTGCACCGGTGGGATCCC
>NW_004443991.1:7020786-7039923 GCF_000243295.1 Trichechus manatus latirostris
GTAGTCAATGTCACTGAACTGTGTATGTAGAAATTTTGGAAACGGTTTATATTTGGCTATGTGTATTTTCACCAAAAAAAAAAAAAAAAGTTGAGAATTTAGAGGGTTAATATGTTGTGGGGTTGTTAACCAATGTCATAAAACAACATGTGTACTACTATTTCATGAGAAACCATTTGTTCTGTAAGCCTTCACCTGAAGTACAATAAAATATATAAAAAAAAAATCCATGTCATAATATCCATAGTTTGTCTGTCCCTCATTCTTGCAGGTCAAAATTGATGAAGTTAGATGAAAAAGATCAGCCAGTTCAGCTCATAGCTCGATTAGTCACGCACGTGTTCTTCTTTGAGTCAACCATCGTACTATGGTGTGTAAGAGAAATGCTCCAAGCATATTTTCCATTTTGTGACACAGATGATTTAAAAAATGTGTACTCAATTGTTGACCTTTAATAAAATTAGTAAGTTTTCTACTTTCAAAAAAAAAGAAAGAAAATACCATGGCTTGGGTCAGGTGCACCATAGTCTTCAAGGTGACATCTTTGCTTTTCAATACTTTAAAGAGGTCTTTTGTAGCAGATTTGCCCAACGCAATGCATCTTTTGATTTCTTGACTGCTGCTTCTATAGATGTTAACTCTAGATCCAAGTAAAATGAAATCTTTGACAACGTCAGTCTTCTCCATTTATCATGACATTGCTTATTAGTCAATATATACACATATATACATGTATCTATACATACATGTATAGATACATATATACATATATGTGTGTATATATATATGTGTGTGTATATACATGTTTCTCTGGTTTTGCTCCTCTAGGGAACCCAGCCTAAGAGTAAAAGGAAGCAGTAAAACTGTCTCTATTTGCAGATGATATGACGGAATAAATAGAAAATCCTAAGGAACACACACATACACACATACACACACACATACTACTATTAGATATAATACATGTGTTCAGCAAGGTTGACAAATATAAGATCAATATACAATTTCAAATCCACTTCTATGTAATAGCAATGAACAACCCAAAAATAAAATTAAGAATTACATTTACAATAGCATGAAAATAGTAAAATAGGAATAAATGTACCAAAAAAAATAGAAAGTTGATACACTAAAAACTATACAACATTACTGAAAGAAATTAGAGAGCTCCAAAATAAATGGAGAAACATTTTATATTCATGGATAATAAGACCTATTGTTAAGAAGGTAATTCCTCACAAATTGATCTATAAATTAAATACAATCCTGATCAATATCCTAGACCTTTTTTCAGAAATTGAAAAAACTCTTCCTAGAATTCACATGAATATGCAAGGGACCAAAAGTAGTCAAAACAATCTTGAAAAAGAAGAACAAATATGGAGGACTTACACTTCCTGATTTCAATATTTACTTCAAAGCTATAGTAATCAAGACTGTGTGGTAGTGGCATAAGGATAGACATACAGATCAATGGAATAGAAAAGAGTCTAGAAATAAACTTTTAAATGTATGGCCAATTGACTTTTAACAAGGATACCAAGACAATTCAATCAGGAAAGAAAAGTCTTTTCAAAAAATAGTGCTGGGACAAATGAATATTCACATGCAGAAGTATGAAGTTGTAACCCTACCTAGCACCACATGTAAAAATTAACTCAAATGTACTATAGACCTTAATATAAAAGCTAAATCTATAAAACTCTTACACAAAGAAGTAGATCTTCCTGACCTTGGATAAGTTTTCCAAATGTGACATCAAAAGCAAAAGCAATAACAATGAAACATAGGTAAGTTGGACTTTATCAAAATTAAAAAAAAAAAAAAGGGCTTCAAAGGACACTTCAAGAAAGTGAAAAGAAAACACACAGAATGGATGAAAATACATGCAAATCGTATCTGATAACGGACTTGTATCTAGAATATATAAAGAATTCTTTAAACTCAAAAATAAGACACGTAAAAAATACAAATAGAAGACGTGTAACCTAATTATGAAATGGGCAAAGGATTTAAATAAACGTTTCTCTCTCTCTCTCTCTGTATTTATATATATAGTTGTTAGGTGCTGTTAAGCTGATTTCGACTCCTAGCAACCCCATGTGACATTGTAGAACTGCCCCAAAGGGTTTTCCAGGCTGTAGTCTTTAGGGGATCAGATAGTCAGGTGTTTCTCCCTTGGAGCCACTGGGTGTGTGTATATGTGTGTGTGTGTGTGTGTGTGTGTGTGTGTGAAAAGATACTGAACATCATATGTCATTAGAGAAATGCAAATCGAAATCACAAAGCAATACCACTGGAATGACTATACCCAAAAAAATGAACATTAATATGTGTTGGTGAAGATGTGAATAAATTGGAACCCTCATACCCTGCAGGCTGACTTTGCTGTTGTTAGTTGCTATTGAGTGGATTTGATTTCATGATGACCATATACGTGCAGAGTAGAACTGCTTCCCAGGGTTTTCAAGGCTGTGAACTTCCAGAAGCAGATTGCCTGGACACTCTTCCCAGGTACCTCTGGGCGAGTTCAAACTGTTACCGTGTGGGCTACTAGTCAAGCACTTAACCATTTGTGGTAGATGTGCAAAATGGTGCAGCCACTTTGGAAAACAGTCTAACAGTTTCTCAAATGGCTAAACATAAAGTTTCCATATGACCCAGTAATTATTATATATGAATGTTAATAGCAACATTATTCATCATAGCTAAAAAGTGGAAATAACTCAAATATGCATCAACTGGTGAATGGATAAATAAAAAGTGGTATATTCATACAATGAAATATTATTCAGGTATAAAAAGTAATGAAGTACTTATACATGCTACTACATGGATGAACCTTGAAAACATTTATGCTAAATTAAAGAAGGCACACACAAAAGGCCACATATTTATGATTCCATTTTTGTGCAATGTCCTCAGTGGACAAGTCCATAGAGACAGCCAGAGGCTGAGGGTGGGAGAGAATAGAAAGTGACTGCTAATGTGTGCAAGCCTTCTTTTTGGTGTAATGAAATTGTTTGGCGTTAGACAGAGGTGATGGTTGCATAACTCTCCAAATATACTATAAAACACTGAATTGTAACCTTTAAAGGGTGAATGTTATGGTATATGAACGGCATCTCAATAAAGTTGGTTTTTGGTTTTGTTTTGTCTTTTAAAAAAAAACATACACATAAAGAAATGATGGGATGAAAGAAACCCGTTCTGATCTGGATATAATATAAATATTGAATAGACTATTTTTTAAATGAGGATTCTTTCTCTAGATTGCATTACATAAAGTAAAGCTCCTTGACTATTGTGGCAGAGACTGCCAGGTGTTGACCAAATCCATTTGTTTTTATTTCTGAACTAAGAATCAAATGATAATTATTTGTGACCATATGAGTGAGCTCAAGCCCATCATAAAAAGCAAAGTAGCAATGTGCACTTCTTCCAGGTCTGGCAGGTTAACCTCTCATGCAAGATCCTCCATAGTCTTTTCCCATCCATCAGCTTGATGCAGACAAGCAGGAAAAAAGCCATGTGTAGTAGATGGCATAGACAAAAGGAAGGAAACTGGATTAATGAAACAAATACCGAAATAGAGCTGCTCGGACTATCATTAACATCCATTTTGGTATTTAAATAAATAACAAACCTCTATTATCTTTTAGTATTAATATGTTGAGGTTTATCTGTTACTACAGAGTGTGTTTTGTTTTGTTCTTTAACGATAAAACTATTCTTGCTAGGAAATTCCAAAATTAGTATCCCAATTACAGGAAAATCAAAATAATCAGAAGCATCCCATGAGAACAATTATTTTAATTCAGGTAACAGAGTTTGTAGTCCAGAAAGAAAATAATAGGATGAAAGAAGCCCATCCTGATCTGGATATTGGACAGATTTTTTTTTTTTTAAAGGCGCCCTGGTGGTGCAGTGATTATATGCTCAGCTGCTAACCAAAATATCTGTGATTTGAACCCACCAGCTGCTCTACTGCAGTAAGATGTGGCAGTCTGCCTCAGTAAAGATTACAGCCTTGGAAACCCTATGGAGCACTTCTACTCTGTCCTATAGGATCACTATGAGTCATAATCGACTCAACGGCAATGAGTTACAGGTATTTTTTTTAAAAAGAGAATTTTTTCTCCAGAATCTCTGAATAACTATAAAAATGTAATCTAGCATTCACCATATAACCTATATACAAAACAATTAGTTGATCACATAGATGTAATGTTAATAATTTAAGCTTCTTGGGGGGAAAATCCTTTTTATTCATCATTTTTGCATTCTTTACTAGAAAAGAAATCAACTATCTGCACTAGAGACAACAGAAAGAAATTAACTAACCTTGTCTTTCTAGAATACAAAGATTAAACTTCACAGTAAGGAATTAAGTTTTTCAAGACTGTCAAAAAAAGAAAGAGCAAGAGAGAAAGATTAAGAATAATTTAAGACATATTTCTCAAATTTGGCTCCTTGACTTCTTCCACAGATTTTTTTTTTTTTTAGGGGAGAGAGTTGCAAGTCTTCTATAATTTTTTTTTTAAATTTTGCTGATAACCTAAATCAAATTAATATGCACTTGTTCAGGATTACCTGGACAACTGTCTTATGTGAGAGTATTGCCACATGATCCCAGCACCTGCATCTGTTTCTCTGACCCCTGTGGCACCAAGTGAAGACTAACAGTGCTTAGCTTTTCATGCTGAATTTCCCACACTGGGTCTTTAGACCCTGCACGGAATTGTTGAACATTTCCTATGAGATCTGTGGGGTGTCAATGTTGAGAACACTGGTTCAGAGCATGATTCTTGTCTTAGGCTGGGTTCTCTAGAGAAGCAAAACCAGTAAAGTGTATAAATATATACACAGAGATAGATTATATCAAGGAAACAGCTCACGCGATTGTAGAGGCTAGAACATCCCAAGTCCGTGGATCAGGGTAGAGGCCTCTCCCAAGTCACACAGCTGCAGAAGCTGGCAAGCCCAAGATCGGAAGGTTGGAGAGCAGGGCTCCCACCCACAGGCTGTGCAGATCGTCGAATCCCAGGTTCGGCAGATAAGCTGACAGCTGAAGTCCCAAGAATGGGAGATGAGACGACAGGAAGCAGCCGCAGGATCCAGGGAGGGCAAGAAGCCAGAACGTCTGCTTATATACAGATGCGGGCCACACCATCAAGGAGACTCCCTTTCATCTGATTGGCTACTCACAGTATATTCAATCATGGGAGTGATTACATTAAAACACGGAGAATCATGGCCCAGCCAAGCCGACACACAATCTTAGCCATCACAATTCTCAAGGTAAGGTGGGGTGGGAATTGCAAGGAGGGAGATGAATGTAGTTTGGAAAAAGCATATTAAAAATGCCTCAATAGGCATTTCATAGCACAAACTCCATAAGATCATCATCAGAGAAATAGTTTCAGCTGATGGGCAGTCACAGAAGACCAAGTATAGACTTATCCTAGGAGGCCAGGGATAAACATGGTTAGAAACACTGGTTTTAGAGTACACTAACCTTCTTGGCCCTGTTTTTCTGGTCAGGTTGGTCCACTTTTTAATAATGATCCAAAAGAAAAAAGCAGTTTCTGCCAAATGTCATCCTCCCCCCTTTTTTTATTTTTGGTTAATGTATTTCAGAATTTTAAGTAAAGAGTTGCTGTAGCTGGGAAAGAAAAGCCCCAGATCCATCCACCAGGAAATTCTGTTACATTTTCAATGCCACCCAGCTCCTAAGGGGACATCAGCCTGGGGGGGTTGTAATTATTTTAGAACTCTCATATCTGTTAACCACTTGGACAGCTCTCCACTCTGCAGCATAGCTATTAGAGCAGAGCATCCACCAATACAATCTTTACCCATAAAAACCCTAGGTACTCTTCTTGCTCCTTGAGCTGTTGGAGATAATCTTGAATCGGACTTCTATCAGTGGTGGCTGTGATAGCAACAAATTCCAAAGCCCTTGTTTGAAAGGCAGTTGGGAGAGGATCACTAGAGTCTTTCTGCAGTAAGGGCAGGTGGGCTTGATGAACACAACCAACTTCCCAGGGTGGATTCTGCTGTTCACAAACTCTTGACCCATGCTGACAAGCTGCTATCTCATTAGGAAGCCTCCTCAACTTTTAAATAAACTTTTGTCTATGCAGTAATTGGTAGTAATGTGAATTTGTCTAACATCTTAATCTTCTTCAATCGGAGAAATTGTGAAAACTCTAATGCTAAAATAGTTTAAGCCAGTCTTAAAATTTGTTTCTTCTTAAATTCTTTGTTCCTTTAAAATTTAAAGATTTTATGTTTAGTTTCATAAATTCCACCTATATAAAGCAAAGATAGATTGCTATAACAATTTCCTTCACACAGAAAATTTTCAAAATTACCATTCAATATATTTACTTACATATAATTACTGTGAAATTATTCTTCAAAAATGAAATGCACTACTGTAGTATAAAAATAATACTTCAAATTTGAGAAGGGAAATTTCACTCAGGAATGTCTATGGTTTATATTTGATGTATTTGAGTATTAAACTATTCACTCAAATTGCAGATCATATATTATAAAAATTGAGGTCCATTATCCAAATTCTGCTCACCTGTTTTGGATGACCATCATGAAGGCATAGGGTAATTTTTTGCAGTTCAAAACAAGAACACATCATTTTAAGGGTGAACAAAGAAACATGACCCAGCTAATTAAATGCAATTTTATTAATGCTTTAAAAAATGATCACACAAAAAACAAATATATATATACATATATATATAGTTTTTTGTTTGTTTTTAATTATTAAATTGGCTATGTATCAATCTTTCCTGGACTGCATCTTATCAGAGCCTTTGGGTTCACATTTAATTATTGACTTAGAGTTTTGCTCAGGGTTGGACTGAGGGTCAGGAATGGGATAAGGATGATATTTATTCACATCACTTGGTAATAAAAAGATCAAAAGCCTAGTGGGCAAAACACACCTTTTGTGCAATGTATAACCTAATCCTCAAACATGTCCCAAAACAGACGACTTTCACCACCTCCACTGCATCATTCTTCATGTAGTTTTCATAATTTCTTACCTGAACTCTGTAAAAGCCTCTTAATTGGTTGCTGTAATTCAACTCTTACTTCCTACAATACAGTCAACATAGGTTATTCTTTAAAAGTATAAATTGAATGTTTTCGCTCTTATACTTAACATCATCCACTGGCTTTCCATAAACTTAGAAAGAAGTCCAAGATCTGCTGTCAGGGTTACAGTGATTATGTCTTTGGCCACAACTCTAAGTTTATCTACAATTCTTTTCCTTCCTTACTCTATGAAAGCCATACCAGCTTCCTCTCCATTTCTTTTATTTTTTAACTACTTTACTGAGGCATGTTTTGGATCAATAAGCTACATCATGATAAACGGAGAAAAGATTGAAGTTGTCAAGGAATCCATTTTACTTAGATCCAAAATCAACACCCATGGAAGCAGCAGTCAAGAAATCAAATGAAGTATTGCACTGAGCAAATCTGCAAAAGATCTCTTTAAAGTATTAAAAAGCAAACATGTTACTTTGGGACTAAGGAGCACATGATCCAAGCCATGGTATCTTCAATCATCTCATATGTATGTGAAAGCTGGACGAGGAATAGGGAAGACTGAAGAATTGATGCATTTGAATTATGATGTTAGTGAAGAATATTGAATATACCATGGACTGCCGGAAAAACAAACAAATCTGTCTTGGAATAAGTACAGCTAGAATTCTCCTTAGAAGTGGGGATGGCGAGACTTCGTCTCATGTACTTTGCACATGTTAGCAGGAGGGACCTTTCCCTGGAGTAGGACTTCATGCTTGGTAAAGTAGAGGGTTAGCGAAAAAGAGGAAGACCTTCACTGAGATGGATTGACAGTGACTGCAACAATGGGCTCAAACATAGCAACGATTGTGAGGAGGGCACAGGACTGGGCAGCGTTTCATTCTGTTGTACCTGGGGTCGTTATGAGTCAGAACCAACTCAACGGCACCTAACAACAACGACAAATTGAGCCGTGTTTTACCACCACAAAATCCATTCCTTTTAAGTTTACATTTTGATGCGTTTTAGTAAATTTACACCATTGTGGAACTATCAACACAATCCAATTTTAGACCACTTCCTTCATCTCAGTAAGTTACCTTGTGTCCTTTCACAGTCAATCCCAGCTCCTGCCCACAGTTTCAGGCAACCAGACCTACTTTCTCTATGTATAGTTTTGCCTTTTTTTGGTAATTGGATACAAATGGAATGTAGCCCTTTTGTGTTTGATTTCTTTCATTTAGCATGTCTTTGAAGTCCTTCTATGCTGCAGTATGTATCAATAGTTTGTTCCTTTGTACTGCTGAACAGTATTTGTTTTTATTGCTATACTGCCTTTTGTTTATTCATTCATCAATCAATGGACATTTGAGTTGTCTCCAATTTGGGGGTCTTTTAAATAATGCTGCTATGAACATTAATGTCCAAGTCTTAGTGTGGACATATTTTTTAAATTTCTCTTAGGTAAATACCTAAGAGTGAAATTGCTGGGTTATATGATACCAAAAAAAAAAAACCAAACCCACTGCCAGCAAGTCGATTCCAACTCATAGCAACTCTACAGGATGGAGTAGAACTGCCCCATAGGGTTTCAAAGGAGCACCTTTGAACTGCTGACGTTTTGGTTAGCAGCTGTAGCTCTTAATCACTGTGCCACCAGGGTTTCCAGGTTATATGATAAGTGTGTGTTTAATTTTTTAAAGAAACTGCAAAACTGTAGTCAAAAGTAGCTGTGCCATTTTATATTCCAACAAGCGACATATGAGGGTCCAGTTTCCCCACTAACTTGAAACACTTGATACCATTTTTGTTTATTATTCTACTGAGTGTGTATTGGTATCTCATTATAGTTTAATTTGCATTTTCTTAATGACTAATTATGTTTAACATCTTTATATTGTTAAGTTACCATTCATGTATCTTCTTTGGTGAAATACCTTTTAAATCTTTTGCCAAAGTTTTAAATTGTGTTGTTTGTCTTCTTATTATTAAGCTATAAGCATTCTTTGTATATACTGGACACATATCCTTTATCATATATATAATTTGCAATTGTTTTCTCCTCATTTGTAGCTCATGTTTTCATTTTGTTAGATTTTATTAATTGTATTTCTTAATTTTTATGAAGAATTTTCTACTTTTTGAGCACACCAAGTATACCTTAACTTCCTTACTCTTCCTTTTGCTAAAAATACTGTTAATAGATCTCACTCTCATTTCTTCAGGTCTAAACTCAAATGTCACCTCCTCAGAGAGGTCTTCTTTGTCTGATACTCCTTCTGTGCTGATCACTAGTGCTCTTTAATAAATATAATGGTTTCCCTCACTTCCTGATTCCTTTATCATTTTGTGGGCCATGAGACTAGTACTGAACTATGAGATTTAAGTGGAAGAAAAATGTGTTGTACTTGCCAGTGGCATCACTAGGGAAATACAGGGGGTGCAGACAGCACCAGGTGACACTGCCAGAGACAGTGACACCAAAATGACAGTGTATAAAATTGTTGTGCAGTGTTTCAGCAGAAATTTATTATTTTTTATAAAAATATCCCTGTAGTTAGTTACAACAACAAAAATTTTTTGTAAGCCTAGCTCATTTTATCAATATGCCCACAAGGCTAAAAATCTATGCTAATTTACTTTTTGAACCATTTAATGTGCTCCAGTCAGTGCTGTCATTATTATTCAATTGCACTGATGCTTCAAATCACGTGGTTTCATCTGTACACATTACAAGCACGTACTGTTGTTTTCATTGTTGCTGATGTTTTCATGGTCATTGATTTTGTCAAATTTTCTGTTGTTTTAGCTAAAATATTATGGTAATAGCATGTGGGGGTGTTACAGTGAGTTACCGCACTGGGTAACACCAACCCTAGTGACATCACTGATAATTTGCTGGCTGAAATCTCTCCAGAACTCTCTTTTCTCTTTAGCACAATGGCCAGCAACATCTATAATAGTGGTTACTCTTTCAGCCTGTGTGAGTGATTTTAATAAGCAGAGCTTGGTGCCAACCTACAATGCACGTAAAGGATGAGCAAAAAATAAATTCTTGTTTTTTAAGTCACTATAGTTTAGAACTTTATTTGTTACTACAGTATTTTCTGATTGATATGCCTTCTGTGAAAATTCTCTATCCACTGTCTTTAATTTTTCTTTATAGCACTTAGTACTCTATGAAGGTGGGGATGTTCTTTGGTTCACTGCCCTATGCCTAGCACCTTGAACAGAACCTTATATGTAATAGGTACTTGTGAAATAAATGTTGAATGAATGAAGATGAATACACATCAATAGAAGTACACTAAGTTGGACACTTCAAAATATAATATACTCCTTGGGATGGTAAAAACTCTATGTCAACTTGGCTAGGCCATAATTCTCAGTGGTTTAGCAGTTGTGATGTAGTTTGGCAGATATGTAATGACATAATCACCTCCACGATGAAATCTAATATAATGTTATCACCTCCATGATGAGATCTGCTGTGAGCAGCCAATCAGTTGAAAGGGAGATTCCTTAGGGTTGGGGTCTGCATTGAATATATATGGACTTTCTAGCAAAACTCATCGTCTTTTGCTCTGCTATGGATACTGCATTTAGCTTGTCATCATCTGACCTTCTGTGAGTGGGACTTGAGCCAGCAGCTTGCCATCTTACCTGCCAATCGTGGGTTCATCAGCTCCTACAGCTACATCAGTCAGAAGTCTCCATCATGAGCCACGGACTTGGGACTTTCCAGCCTCTACAACCACCTCTACAAGCCACTTTCTTGATATAAATCTCTCTCTCTCTTTCTGTGTCTCTATCTATCTATCTGCTGAAAGACCCCAATGCACTGCCAAAATTTATACTGCTAATCTTTCTCCCAGCCTTCCCCAGAGGGTTCTATGAGATCTCTTTTATGAGAGTGACTATTCAATGGGGAAAAGGAAATAATCAGACTTTTCAGGGATAACTGGATTATGACTCTGAACTGACACTCCAGGAGACCCAAACATCACTGTGGCCCCCAGGTCAGAGTGGGAGCACATGGAGATCAGGTTATTAATGGAGTATTAGCTCAGGTTTGGCTCACTGTGGGTCCAGTGTGTTCCAAACCCATCCTGTAGTGATTTCCCCAGTATCAGAATACGTAATTAGAATAGATAAACTCAACAACCAGCAGAACCCCTGCATTGTATCCCTGAAAAGTGGAGTAAAGGCTATTATGGTAGGAAGAGCCAAGTGGATGCTATTAGAACTGCCTCTATCTAGGATAATAGTTAGCCAAATGCAATACAGCATTCCCGGAGAGATTGCAGATACTACCACCACCTTAAAGGAATTGAATGATGCAGGAATGATGATTCCCACCACATCCCCATTCAACTTACTTTTATGGCCTGTGAAAACACAGATGTATCTTGCAGAATGACAGTGGATTCTCAAAAACTTAACCAGGTGGTTACTGTAATTGCAGCTGCTATTCCAAATGTGGTTTTATTGCTTGGGCAAATTAATATATCTCCTGGTACCTAGAATGCAGCTACTGATCTGGCTAATGCCTTTTTCTTCATACCTGTTTTGAAGGACAACCAGAAGCAGTTTGCCTTCAGATGGCAAGGCACCTTCAGTTGCCTACCTCAGGGCTACATCCGCTCTCCAGCCCAATGTCATGATTTAGCCCAGAGGGACCTTGATCGCCTTTCCCTTCCACAAAACGTTATGCTGGTCCATTATATAGATGACATAATTTTGATTGGACCTTTTAAGGAAGAACTGTCAATGACTCTGGAATTATTGGTAAAATATATGTGTCCTATAAGGTGGGAAATTAATCTGTCAAAAATTCAGGCGCCTTCCACTGCACTGAAAATTCTAGGAGTCTAGTGGTGGGTGGCATATTGAGATATTCTTTCTGATGTGAAGGATAAGTTATTGCATCTGGCCCTACCCACAACTAAAAAGGATGCGCAATGCCTGGTAGGCATCTTTGGATTTTAGAGGCAACATATTCCTCATCTGGGTGTGCTACTCTGGCTTATTTAAGAAGTGACTCAAAAAGCTGCTAGTTTAGAGTGGGGCCCAGAACAAAAGAAGGCTCTGCAGCAGGTTCAGGCTGCCATGCAAGCTTCTCTGCTACTTGAGTCATATGACCTGATTAATACTATGGTACTTGGAGTGTCAGTGACAAATAGAGATGCTGTCTGGAGATTTTGACAGGCCCCTATTGAATCATAGTGCAGACCCTTAGGATTTTGGAGCAAAGACATGCCCATCCTTTACAGATAACTGCTTTCTTGTTGAGAAACAGCTTTTGGCTTGTTACTGGGCCTTAGTAGAGAGTGAACGCATAACCATGGGCCACCAGGTCACCATGCAACCTGAGTTACCCATCATCAACTGAGTGTTGTCTGACCCATAGAGCCATAAATTCAGATGTACACAGTAGCACTCCATCATTAAATGGAAGCGATATATATGAGACTGGGCCCAAGCAGGACCTGGAGGCATAAGTTAATTGTATGAGAAAGTTTCCCAAATGCCCATTCTTGTCACATTACCTTTCATGTCCCAGTCTGCACCTATGGCCTCATGGGGAATTCCTTAGCATCAGTTGACTGAGGAAGATAAAACTTGTGTCTGGTTTACAGATGGTTCTGCACGATGTGCAGGCACCACTCAAAAGTGGACAGCATCAGAACTACAGCCCCTTTCTGGGACCTCCATGAAGGAAAATCCTCCCAATGTGCAGAACTTCTAGGACCTGTTGGTTTAGTTTGCTTAGAAGAAGAAATGGCCAGATGTGCTACTATGGCCAATGGTTTGGCTGGACGGTCAGGACTTGGAAGGATATGATTAGAAAATTGGAGACAAGGAGGTATGAGGAAGAGGTATGTGGATAGACCTCTCTGAATTTGCTAAAGAAGTGATGATATTTGTGTCTCACGTGAATGTTAAACAAACTGTGACCTCGGTAGAGGTGGATATTAACAATCGAGTAGATAGAGTGATGCATTCTGTGGAAACCACTCATCCTCTTTCCCCAGCCACTCCTGTCATTGTACAATGGGCTCATGAATAAAGTGGCCATGGTGGCAAGGATGGAGGTTATGCATGGGCTCAGCAACATGGACTTCCATTCACCCAGGTTGACTTGGCTACAGTCACTGCTGAATGCCCAGTCTGCCAGCAGCAGAGATCAACACTGAATTGCTGATATGGCACCATTCCTCGATGTGATTAGCCAGAAACCTGGTGGCAGGTTAATTGCATTGAACCACTTCCATCATAGAAAGGACAGCATTTTATTCTTACTAGAGTAGTCACTTAGTCTGGACAAGGATTTCCTTCCCTACACACAATACTTCTGCCAAAACTACCATCTGTGAACTCACAGAATGCCTTATCCACTGTCATGGTATCACACACAACATTGCCTCAGATCAAGGGACTCAGTTCACAGCCAATGTGACCATGCTCATAAAATTCACTGGTCTTACCATATTAGCCATCATACTGAAGCAGCTGGCTTGATAAAATGATGGAATAGCCTTCTAAAGAGACAATTATGATGCCAGCTAAGCGACAATACCTTGCAGGGCTGGGGCGATGTTCTTCAGGAAGCCATAAATGCTATAACTCAGCATCGAATATATGGTGCTGTTTCTCCCATAACCAGGATTTATGGGGCCAGTAATCAAGGGGTATAAATGGAAGTGGCACCACTCACTATTACCCCAAGTGACTCACTCAAAAACTTTTGCTTCCTGTCCTTGAGAGCCTATGCTGTGCAAGTATAGAGGTCTTAGTGCCAAAGGGAGGAATGTTCCCACTTGGAGACACATCATTGATTCCATTGAACTGGAAGTTAAGAACGCCACCTGGCTAATTTGGGCTCCTCATGCCTCTGGATCAACAGGGAAAGAAGGGAGTTACCATACTGGCTGGCATGATTGATCCTGATTACCAACGGGAAT
The DNA here is from genome assembly GCF_000243295.1 of Trichechus manatus latirostris. Classification (NCBI taxonomy): domain Eukaryota; kingdom Metazoa; phylum Chordata; class Mammalia; order Sirenia; family Trichechidae; genus Trichechus; species Trichechus manatus. The sequence continues at coordinate 7,034,814 of NW_004443991.1, forward strand.
CAGATTGATATTACATAAATGAGGTAAAGAAGAGTATATCTGGAATACAGGTGATCCCTTAGGGCAGCTCTTAGTACTACCATGCCCTGTGATTAAAGTCAATGGAAAACTACAGCAACTCCACTCAGACATGACTACTAATGGCCCATACCCTTCAGGAATGAAGGTTTTGGTCACCCCACCAGGCAAAGAACCACGACCAGCTGAGGTACTTGCTGAGGGTACAGGGAACACAGAATGGGTGGTTGAAGAAGGTAATTCTAAATACCAGCAAAGACCACGTGACTAGTTACAGAAATGAAGTCTGTAATTATTATGAATATTTCTTCTTTGTATGTGTGCATAAAATATTTTTGTTTTCTTCACTTATAAAATATAAGATGTAAACACAGCTAGTGAGTTTTTGTTTGTACATGTGTAAGTTGTATCATGTTAGGCCCAAGTATGACATTATAATTGCTTTTATTTAGAGATTGTATACCATTTAAGGAGATGAATATAGGTGTTAAGTTGATAAGAGGTAGACTGTTATGTTAAGGTTGTGTTTCAACTTCACTGGGCCATAATTCTCAGTGTTATGGCAGTTATGGTGTAGTTTGGCAGTGATGAAATGATGTAATCATCTACATAATGAGATCTGATATAATGTGTTCACTTCCATGATTAGAACTGCTATGAGAAGACAATCAATTTAAAGAGAGTTTCCTTGGGGGTGTGGCCTGAATCCAATATATATGGACTTTCTGGCAAAGCTTGCTGGCTTTCACTTTGTTCTGGATCTTTCATGTGGCTCATCATCATCTAAACTCCAGACTGTGGGACTTGTGCCAGCAGTCTAGCATTTTACCTGCTGATCTTGAGTTCATCAGTCCCAGCAGCTACATGAGTCAGGAGAAGCCTCCAGCCTGACACCTGACCCATGGACTTTGGATTTTCCTGCCTCTAAACCTGCATGAGCTATTTCGTTGGTATGAATCTCTCTCTTTTTGCACGTGTGTGTGTGTATGTATACATACATATATATATACACACACACACACACACAAAGAGAGACAGAGTATATATGTGTGTGTGTATATATATGTATACACACATATATATATACACACATATATATATATATACACTTCACTAGTTTTGCTTCTCTAGAGAATCCTGCCTAAGACACTCATTATAACAGTATCTGATAATATTGCCAGGTTTTATTTTCTTTTGGCTATTTATTCAAAGTAGCAAATTTTGAATGCACTTATATAGTAGGATGTCCATAGCTAAAAATCCTCGTCTTTGATAAAATTACAATAGTGCTTTAATTTGTTGTTGTTAGGTGCTGTCGAGTTGGTTACAACTCATAATGACCATAAGTACAACAGAACAAAACACTGCCCTGTCCTGTAACATCCTTACGATTGTTGCTACTTTTGAGCCCGTTGTTGCAGCCACTGTATCAATCCATCTCATTGAGGGTCTTCCTCTTTTTCACTCACCCTCTACTTTACCAAACACAATATCCTTCTCAAGGGACTAATCCATCCTGATAACATATCCAAAGTATATAAGATGAATTCTCGCCATTCTCACTTGCAAGGACCACTCTGGTTGCACTTCTTCCAAGACAGACCCATTCGTTCTTCTGACAGTCCATGGTACATTCAATATTCTTCACCAACACTACAATTCAAATAAGTCAATTCTTCCTCATTCTTCTCTATTCATTGTCAAGTTTTTGAATGCATATGAAGTAATTGAAAGTTTCAAGGCTTGGGTCAGGCACATCTTAGTCCTCAAAGTGACATCTTTGCCTTTTAACACTAAAAAGAGGTCTTTTGCAGCATATTTGCCCAATGCAGCGTGTCATTTGATTTCTTGACTGCTGCTTCCATGTGTGTTGATTGTGGATCCAAGTAAAAATAAATCCTTGAAAACATTGTTCAAAATTTTCTCCCTTTAGCAGTCGTTGCTTATTGGTCCAGTTGTGAGAATTTTTATTTTCTTTATGTTGAGGAGTAATCCATACTGAAGGCGATAGATTTTGACCTTCATCAGCAAGTGCTTCAAGTTCTCTTCTCTTTCAGCAAGCAGGGTTGTGTCACTTGCATATCACAGGTTGTTAATGAGTCTTCCTCCAATCTTGATTCAGCATCCTTTGTCATATAGTCTAGCTTCCCAGATTATTTGCCCAGAATACAGATTGAATAAGTATGGTGAAGAAATCAACCCTGATATACGCTTTTCCTAACTTAAAACCATGCAATATCCTCTCGTTCTGTTCAAATGACTGCCTGTTTGTCTAAGTACAGGTTCCTCACGAACACAATTAAGTGTTCTGGAATTCCCATTCTCTGAAACGTTATCCACAATTTATTATGATCAACACAGTCGAATGCCTTTGCAGAGCCAATAAAACACAGGTAAACTGCTTTCTGGTAGTCTCTGCTTTCAGCCAAGATCCATTTGACATCAGCAATGATATCCTTTATTCTACAACCTCATCGGAATCCGGCTTGAACTTCTTGCAGTTCCTTGTTGATATACTGTTACAACCATTTTTTTTTTAATTGTACTTTAGGTGTAAGTTTACAGAACAAATAGGTTCTCAACAAACAGTCAGTACACATATTGTTTTATGACATTGGTTAACAACCCCACGACATGTCAACCCTCTCCGTTCTCAATCTTTTTTTTTTTTGGTGAAAATATACATAGTCAAAGATACACCATTTCAAAAATTTCTACATGCACCTTTCAATGGCATCAATTTTGTTCTTCCAGTTGTGCTGCTATTCTCACTTTAGATGAAGGTTTACAGAACAAAATAGTTTCTCATTAAACAGTTAGTACACATGTTGCCCCATGACAATGGTTAACAGCCCCACTACATGTCAACACTGTCCTTACTCAACCTTGGGTTCCCTACCACCAGCTTTCCTGTCCCCTTCTGCCTTCTAGCCCTTGTCCCTGGACTGCTGTGCCCCATTAGTCCTGTTTTGTTTTATGGGGCTGTCCAATCCCTGGCTGAAAGGTGAACCTTGGAAGTGACTTCACCACTAAGCTAAAAGGGTATCTGGGGGACATACTCTCGGGGTTTCTCCAGTTTCTTTCAGCCCAGTACATCTGGTCTTTTTCATGTGTGTTAGAATTTTGTTCTATATCCTTCTCCAGCTCTGTCCAGAACCCTCTTTTGTGATCCTGGTCAGAGAAGTCAGTGGTGGTAGCCGGGCACCATTTAGCTGAACTGGACTCAGTCTGGTGGAGGCCTTGGTAGCTGTGGTCTATTAGTCCTTTGGGCTAATCTTTTCCTTGTATGCTGTTCTCTTCATTCTCCCTTTCTCCCGAAGGGGTGAGACCAGTGGAGTATCTTAGATGGCTGCTCACAGGCTTTTAAGACCCTAGATGCTACTCACCAAGACAGAATGTAAAACATTGTCTTTATAAACTGTGTTATGCCAATTGAGCTAGATATTCCCTGAGACCATGGTCCCCACAGCCCTTTGCCCAGCAATTCAGTCCCTCAGGGAGTTTGGATATGTCTATGGAGATTCCAGGACCTTCCCCTGTACAGGTTGTGCTGGTTTCCCCAGTATTGTGTACTGTCTTACTCTGAACCAAAGATACCACTTATCTATTGCCTATTTAGTATTTCCCACCCCACCCTCCCATCCCTCGTAACCAACAAAGATTACTTTTTGTGTATAAACTTTTTCATGAGTTTTTATAATAGAGGCCTCATACAGTATTTGTCCTTTTGTGATTGACTTATTTCACTTAGCATAATGTCCTCCAGTTTCATCCATGTTATGAGATGCTTCATAGATTCATCCTTGTTCTTTATCATTGGGTAGTACTCCACTGTGTGTATGTACCATCGTTTGTTTATCCATTCTTCTGTTGATGGGCATCTAGGTTGTTTCCATTTTTTTGCTGTTGTGAACAATGCTGCCATGAACACGGATGTGCATATGTTTATTCGAGTGACAACTCTTATTTCTCTAGGATATATTCCTAGGAATGGGATTGCTGGATCATATAGTATTTTTATTTCTAGATTTCTAAGGAAGCTCCATATCATTTTCCAAAATAGTTGTATCATTTTGCATTCACACCATCAGTGCATAAGAGTTCCAATCTCCCCGCAGCCCCTCCAACATTTGTTATTTCCAGTGTTTTTGATTCGCGCCAGTAATGCCGGGGTGAGATGGTATCTCACTGTTGTTTTAATTTGCATTTCTCTAGTTGTTAGTGAACGTGAGCATTTCCTCATGTATCTGTTGGCAGCTTGATTATCTTCTTTGGTGAAGTGTCTGTTCATTTCCTTTGCCATTTTTTAATAGGATTATTTGTCTTTTTGTTGTAGAGTCGTTGGATTTTCTTGTAGACTATGGAGATTAGAACTTTGTCTGACTTCTACTGTCCAAAAATTTTTCCCAGTCTGTAGATTCTCTTTTTACTCTTTGGTTGAAGTCTTTTGAAGAGCATAGGTGTTGATTTTTAGAAGATCCCAGTTACCTAGCTTATCTTCTGGATTTTGTGTGGTGATGGTTATGGTTTGTATCCTGTTAATGCCATGTATTAGGGTCTGTAGCGTTGGTCCTATTTTTCCTTTTAAGAACTTTATAGTTTTTGGTTTTATATTTAGGTCTTTGATCCATTTTGAATTGGTTTTTGTATATGGTGTGAGGTATGGGTCCTGTTTCATTTTTTTTTGCAGATGGATATCCAGTTTTGCCAGCACCATTTGTTGAAAAGACTGTTTTCCCCATTTGATGGACTTTGGGCTCTTGTTGAAGATCAGGTGACCATAGGTGTATGGATTTACCTCTGAGTTGTCAGTTCTGTTCCACTGGTCAATGTACATGTCGTTGTAACACTACCAGGCTGTTTTCAACACCACAGTTGTACAGTAGGTCCTGAGGTCAGGTAGTGTGAGTCCTCCAACTTTATTCTTCTTCTTCGAAAGTGTTTTACATATTCGGGGCTTCTTCCCTTTCCATTTAAAGTTAATGATTAGTTTTTCCAACTCTTTGAAGAATATTGTTGCTATTTGGATCAGGATTGCATTGTATTTGTAAATTTCTTTGGGTAGAATTGTCATTTTCACAATGTTGAGTCT
>NW_004443991.1:7053692-7054916 GCF_000243295.1 Trichechus manatus latirostris
GTTTCAGGATTGTTGATTCTCTGTTTGGCTTAGTTTTTCGGATCTTTGTTGTGGAGGGACGGCGTGGTGCTTCTGCCTAGACCGCCATCTTGCCGGAGACCTGCTGCTGTGTTTATTTTTAGATGTTCTGTCCTTTACTTAGAGTGGTGTGTTGAAGCCTCCCACTATACCTGTGGGACTGTCAATTTCTCTTTTGAGTACTATTAGAGTTTGTTTTATGTATTTTGGAGCACTGTCATTGGGTGCGTAGATGTTTATTATGGTTATGTCTTCATGATGGTTTGTCCCCTTAATCATTATATGGTGTCCTTCTTTGTCTTTTATGGTGGATTTTGTTTTAAAGTCTATTTTACCTGAGATTAGTATTGTCACTCCTGCTATTTTTTGATAGCTCTTAGCTTGATACATTTTTTTCCAACCTTTGATTTTTAATGAATTCACATCTTTCTTTCTAAGATGTGTCTCTTGTAGACAGCATATTGCTTGATTCTGTTTTTTTATCCATTCTGTCACTCTCCATCTCTTTTTGGGTGCACTGAGGCCATTTATATTCAGTGTAATTATTGATAGATATGAGTTTATTGATGTCATTTTGTAGTGCTTTTTTTTTTTGGTGCTGATGTTTTCTTTGTTCTTCTTACTCTCCTGTGCTGAATTCCTTTTTTTTTGTGGATTTTTTTTTCCTTTTGTTTTTGTGGGTTTTATTTTTACTGAGAATTTATGTTTTTCCTCTTTATTTTTATAAGTATGTTTGTTAACTTTCTTTGTGGTTACCATGAAATTTACCCTTATATTTTTAAGTTTGAAGCAGTCTATGATTACTTGGTATCGCCTTGCTTTCCTCTCCATTAGAAGGTTCTATACCTATGCCATTTATTCCCTCTTTTATTTTTCTGATGTTGTTGTCATTTACAGATTAACTGCTCTGATTCTCTGTTGTTTTTCTTTTGGTTTTGGATAGTCCTTGAGAGTTCATTTCCTAGATTGGTATCTGGCTCGTAGGATACTGCATCCTAGATTCAGCCTGTGAGCTGAAGTTGTTTGCTCTCAGATTGAAGGACTACTTTTAATAATTCTTGTAAGTTTGGTTTGGCTTTTACCAAGTCCCTTAATTTCTGTTTATTTGGAAATGTCGTCATTTCACCATCATATTAGAACGAGAGTTTTGCAGGATATATTATTCTTGGCTGGCAATTTTTTCTTTCAAGGTTTTATATATGTCAT
>NW_004443991.1:7055016-7075253 GCF_000243295.1 Trichechus manatus latirostris
TGCATGGTTTCTGCCAAATAATCTGAGCTTAGTCTTATTGTTTCTCCTCTGTATGTGACTTCTTGTTTTTCATGAGCTGCTCTCAGGATTCTTTACTTGTCTTTGGTTTTGGCAAGTGTGATTATGATATACCTTGGTGATTTTCTTTTGAGGTCTATCTTATATGGGGCTCGTTGAGCTTCTTGGATGGCCAGCTTTTCACCTTTCATGATATTGCGGAAGTTTTCTGTCAGCAATTCTTCAATGATCCTTTCTGTGTTTTCTGTATTTTCCCCCTGTTCTGGAACTCTGATCACTTGCGAATATTTGCTTTTGATTGTATCCCACATAATTCTCAGGGTCTCTTCATTTTTCTTTGTTCTTTTTTCTGAGTTTTCCTCTAATGGAGTTGTATCCAAGTGTTTGTTTTCAATATCCACTGATCCTGTCTTCCACAATTTCAGATCTGCTCCTCAGCCCTTCTATGACACGGTCCATTTCTGAAATCTTGTTATTTATCTTTTGGATTTCTAATTGTTGTTTTTGTATAATTTCTAGTTGTGAATGTATTTTGATATTTTGTTCCTGCATTATTTTCCTGAATGCTTCCTTTTTTTAATATGTATTTTCCATGAATTTGTCTGCCTTTTCCATGTACTTGTTTATTTTTTCCTCATTCTTGTCTGCTTTTTCCTTCATATCTTGAATAATTCTGAGTATTAAAGATTTGAATTCCTTATCAGGTAGTTCTAGTGCCTTTTCTTCTACTAGAAAGTCATCTGTCTTTTATTTTGGACACGTACTGGAACCATCCAGTCCTGTTTTTATGTTTCGTTATTGTCTGCTGTCTTCGGGGCATTCAGTAGTTATTTTTCTCATTTTTTTGATTGTAGATTTGTTTGTTTTGTCCCTTTTTTTGGCTATGTCTGAGCAGGCAGGCTGTGTGTTCTTTGTTGTTTACTCCTCTGTGGGCATGATACTTTTCGCCTCCTTCTCCAATTGACATGATTAGTTGGTCAGATATAGTGCAGCAGGGCAGGTCTAGCTGAAGAGGAGTTGCTGGGATGGGTAGTTTGTGGCAGTTACTTCAGCCACCAGGGTGGGACGGTAATCAGTGAAGTGCAAGTTCCAGTAGGTTGCGCCTGTGCTGCTTGGTGGTGTGATGTTAAGTGCATGGTGCAGGTAGGCAGGATGGAGGGGGGAGATTGTGATGTGTGGAGCTAAGATGGATATGGGAGAGAGGAGAGAGGAAAGGGAGACAAAAACATACAAACAAAATAAAAAGAATGCTAGGGGAGCTTGCCGTTGAGGTGGAGAGATGAGATACTATGACATTGAGAAAAACAAATACAGGAAGAAGAAGATAAAAAAGAAAAGAATGAATAATAAACTTAGAAAGAAAAAAGAACAGCAAAGGTCCCAGAGATCTCACCGTTGCGGCTGCAAGGTGTGGGGAGGTTTTTCCCAGGTGTTGAAGTACATCCTGACTATAAGGCGTAGAGGTGTCACTCAGTGCCAGGTATTCAGGGAACAGGAAGAGAAGGAAGGTATAGAGAGACGAGAAACTGAGTAATGAAGAAAGATAAAAAGGGGGAAAAGAGTGAAAAGAAAACAAAACTAATAAAAAAAAAGAACACCCCCCCAAAAATCAGGAAAAAAAAAACATTAAAAAAAAAATGCCGTCAGGGATCCCTCTGCACGTCCACACAAGCTGAGGGGTAGGTCCAAGCTGCGCAGCACGGCCTGGCCAGAAGGGGCTCCCAACTCTAGAAAAGAAAATGAAAACAAACAAACAATTCAAAACAAACAAACAAACAAAAGCCCCAGGATCCCACCAGTGTGGCAGCACGGACCGGGAAGCAGTTCTACACTCGAGTGGAGCTCCACAGCCCCTCAGGAAGAAGCAAAGTTGTGGCATGGAGCCAGATATTTGAGCGAAAGAAGAAGGAGGTGGTGAGAGGTAAGGAAGAAATCAAAAGAAGCAGAAAAAGCAACACCAGCAGCCAGTGAATGGCACTCAAGGAGTAGACCAGTACGGGCAGGTGGAATCCAACCAGCTGGTGCTTACCGTGCAAGAGACTGTGGCCGCGGGAAGCAGAGGAGGCCGAGTGGGGGTGAAGAAGGGTGGGGAGTGGGAAAGTGTATATCACCAGTTACCGGCTTTTCTGTCTCCTGCTGGAAACTCCGTGAAGCTGCTTTCTCGTACCACCTATTTGCTGATCTCTGATAGGAGTCCAAGATGATGGATCCATGCTGTGTTAGCTGATAGGGAATCTCTACATGTATCTCTTCTCACTCTCTTTTCTCTATCAGTTTCTTATTCCATTTGGTGCTTAGCCGAGTTCTTTATCTCTTCATCTGATGTTTAGGGTTTCAGGTTGCTGTTTTCTCTGTTTGGCTTAGTTTTTCAGATCTTTGCTGTGGGGGGACAGCATGGTGCTCCTGCCTAGAGAGCCATGTTTCCAGAAGTCTCTACTGCTACAACCATTTTTGAATGATCCTCAGCAAAATTTTACTTGAACTTGATGTTAGTGATATTGTTTGATAATTTCCATATTCTGTTGGATTAGCTTTCTTTGGAATGGGTACAAATATGGATCTCTTCCAGTCGGTTCACTAAATAGCTGTGTTTCAAATTTCTTGGAATAGATGAGTGAGCGATTCCAGCGTTGCATTGGTTTCTTCAAACATTTCAATTGGTATTGCATCAATTCCTGGAAGCTTGTTTTTGCTAATGTCTTCAGTGCAGCTTGGACTTCCTTCAAAACCATCTGTCCTTGATTATATGCTGCCTCCAGAAATGATTGAATGTCTATGAATTCTTTTTGGTACAGTGATTCCGAGTACTCCTTCCTTCTTCTTTGGATGCTTCCTGTGTCATTCAATATTTTGTCCATAGAATCCTTCAATATTGCAATTTAAGGCTTGATTTTTTCTTGAGTTCTTGCAGCTTTGAGAAATGCCTAGCGTGTTCTTCCTTTTTTGTTTTCTAACTCCAGGTCTTTGTACATTTCATTGTAATTCTTGTTTTGTCTTCTTTAACTGCCCTTTGAAATCTTCTGTTCAGCTCTTTTATTTCATCATTGCTTCCTTTCCCTTCAGCTACTCGATGTTCAATAGCAAGTTACAAAGTCTCTTCTGACACACATTTTGGTCTCTTCCTTCCTTCCTGTTTTTTCTAATGACCTTTTGCTTTCTTCATTTATGATGCCCTTGATGTCATCTCACAACTCATCTGGTCTTTGGTTATTAGTGTTCAAGGCATCAAATCTGTACTTCAGATGGTCTCTAAATTCAAGTGGTATATGCTCAATGTCATACTTTAGCTCTCACAGATTTATTTTAATTTTCTTCAGCTTCAGCTTCAAGTTGCATGTGAGCAATTGATGATCTGTTCTGCAGTCAGCCCCTGACCTTGTTCTTACTGATGATATTGAGCTTCTCCATAGTCTCTTTCCACAGATGTAACCGATTTGATTCCTCTGTATTCCATCCAACAACGTCTACATGTATAGTTGTCAATTTTGTTGTTGAAAAAAGGTATTTCCAATGAATAAGTTGTATGTCTTCTGGAATTCTATCATGTGATCTCCAGTGTAATTTCTATCACCAAGACCATATTTTCTAGCTACTGATCCTTCTTCATTGTTTCCAGCTTTTGCATTCCAATCACCAGTAATTAACAGTGAATCTTGATTTCATGTTTGATCAGATTCACACTACAGAGAATGATAAAAATCTTCAATTTCTTCATCCTTGGCTTTAGTGATTGGTGTGTAAATTTGAATAATAGTCATATTAATTGGTCTTCTTTGTAAGTGTATGGATATTATCCTATCACTGACAGTGCTGTACTTCAGGATAGACTTTGAAATGTTTTCTTTTGATGATACATGTGACGCTGTTCCTCTTCAGTTTGCCTTTCCTGGCATAGTACACCATATGATTTTCAGATTCAAAATGGCCAATACAAGTCCATTTCAGCTCACTAATGCCTAGAATATCTGTCTTCAAGTGTTTCATTTCATTTTTGATAACTTCCAATTTTCCTAGAATCATACGTTCACACATTCCACGTTCACGATTATCAGTGGATGTTTGCAGCTATTTCTTCTCATTTTGCATCAAGCCACATCAGCATATGAAGGTACTGAAAGCTTTACTCCATTCACATCATTAAGGCCAACTCTACTTTGAGGAGGCAGCTATTCCCTAGTCATATTTTGAGTGCCTTCCAACCTGAGGGGCTCATCTTCCAGCACTATATCAGACAATGTTCTACTGCTATTCAAAATGTTTTCACTGGCCAGTATTTTTAGAAGTAGACTGCCAGGTCCTTCTTTCCATTCTGCCTTAGTCTGGAAGGTCTGCTGAAACCTGTCTACCTTGGGTGACCCTGCTTGTATTTGAAATACTCGTGGCATAATTTCCAGCATCACAGCAACACGTAAGCCACCACAGTAAATAAAACACTAAAAACAATTGAGAATTATATTTAGAAACAACACCAACATCAACCAAAAATATATGTGTATGTTTACACAAATATGTACATAGGCATCTAAGTATATGAGTATGAATATGTGGGTACATATGTATGCACAAAAAATGCAAATCTGTTGCTGTTGAGTCAATTCCGACTCACAGTAACCATATAGGACGGAGTAGAACTGCCCCATAGGGCTTTCAAGAGAGGTTGGTAGATTCAAACTGCCGACTTTTGATTAGCAGCCGAGCTCTTAACCATTGATGCATCAGGGCTCCCTTATGCGGAGCCCTGGTGACACAGTGGTTAAGGCCTCAGCTGCTAACCAAAAAAGGTCGGCAGTTCCAATTCACCAGCTGCTCCTTGGAAACCCTATAGGGTAATCCTACTCTGTCTTATAGGGTCACTATGAGTCAGAAGCGACTCAATGGTAACAGGCTTGGGATTTTTTTTTGTTTGTTTTTGTTTTCATTTCTGTAGAGATAGAAGTATCTATAGGCGTATGTACATACAACTATTTGTATGCATGCATTTATATCAGTATATGTAATAAACCACATAGGGGACACAAGTATGGATACTTCTTAGACATAATCGAACACCTCATGAGACTGGTTTTGGAGTTGGAAGACTTAGGACCATCGTCTAATGAAACAATTCAGTTAATTGGCATAATATAATTCATAAAGGGTATGTTCTACATCCCAATGTGGTGAGTAGTATCTGGGGTCTTAAAAACTTGTAAGCAGCCATCTAAGACACAACCATTTGTTCTCTTTGTCTGGAACAAAAGAAAAAGAAGGAAACCAAAGACTGAGGAAGAAAGTAGTCTACAGGATTGATAGTTAACACAAACCATGGTCTCATCTACCATGAGACCCAAACCAGATTATGACCAGCTACCAAAACTGACCATTCTGATCAGGGCCACATTAGATGGATCCTTATACAACAGGAGAAAAATGTGGAACAGAACTCAAATTCTTAAAAAGTCCAGACTTACTAAGCCAGTTGAGACTAGGGGACTCTCTGAGACTATTGCCCTGAAATACACTTTAAACCTTAAACCAAAATTACCACTTGAGGTCACTTGTTAGCTAAATAACATACTAGATCATAAAATAAAGAATACCACCCGTGAGTAATGAGCTTCTTTAGAAAAAAAAATCAACTATAGAAGACCAAATGGTCAAAAATTACTCTAAAGCAAAGATGAGAAAGTAAGAGGGTGGGGAATCTACAATACCGGAAATGGTACAACCAGAACCGAATGAATGAGAATAATCACACATTGTGAAAACTGTAACCAATATCACTGAGTGATTTGTGTAGAAATTGTTAAATGAGAGCCTAATTTGCTGTGTAAACTCTCACCTTAACCAAATATTTCTTTAATAATTCAGAATTATTTGATTCCTCTAAGGCAAATATATGACTACTATTCAAATTTATGCACTAACCATTAAGGCCAAAGATGAAGAAATTGAAGATTTTTACCAACTTCTACAGTCTGAAATTGATCAAATATGAAATTAGGATGCATTGATAATTACTGGTGATTGGAATGCAAAAGTTGGAAGACAGATTAGTAGTTGGAAAATATGGCTTTGGTGATAGAAATGATGTCAGAGATCACAAGATAGAATTTTGCAAAACCAATGAGTTCTCCGTTGCAAATACCTTTTTTCACCAACATTAACGGTGACTATACATGTGAGCCTCACCAGATGGTATACACGGGAATCAAATCTACTACATCTGTGGAAGGAGGCAATGGGAAAGCTTGGTATCATAAGTCAGAACAAGGCCAGGGGATGACTGTGGAACAGACCATCAATTGCTTATATGTAAGTTCAAGTTGAAACTGAAGAAGATTAAAGAAGTCCACGAGAGCCAAAGTATGACCTTGAGTATATCCCACCTGAGTTTAGAGACCATTTCAAGAATCGATTTGACACATTGAACACTAATGACTGAAGACCAGACGAGTTGTGGAATGACATCAAGGACATCATACCTGAAGAAAGCAAGAGGTCATTAAAAAGACAGGAGAGAAAGAAAAGACCAAAACGGATGTCAGAATAGACTCTGAAACTTGCTGTTGAACTCTGAGTAGCTAAAGCAAAAGGAAGAAATGATGACGTAAAAGAGCTTAGCAGAAGATTTCAAAGGAAGCTCAAGAAGACAAAGTGGACATGCGCAAAGATCTGAAGCTAGAAAACCAAAAGGGAAGAACACGCTCGGCATTTCTCAAAGCTGCAAGAACTGAAGAAAAAATTCAAGCCTCGAGTTGTAAAATTGAAGGATTCTATCGGGGAAAAATTAAATGACTAAGGAAGCATCAAAAGAAGATGGAAGGAATACACAAAGTCACTATACCAAAAAGAATTGGTTGATGTTCAACCATTTCGGGAAGTAGCATATGATTAGAAACTGATGGTACTGAAGGAAAAAGTCTAAGCTGCACTGAAGGCATTGGTGAAAAACAAGTATCCCGGAATTGACCAAATACCAGTTGAGATGTTTCAACATACGGATGCAGTGCTGGAAGTGCTCACTCATCTCTGCCAACAAATTTAGAAGACAGTTACCTGGCCAACTGACTGGAAGAGATCCTTATTTATGACTATTCCCAAGTAAGGTAATCCAACTGAATGCAGAAATTATCGAACAATATCATTAATATCACATGCAAGTAAAATTTTACTGAATATAGTTCAAAAGAGGCTGCAGAGGTATATCGACAGGGAATTGCCAGAAATTCAAGCCAGATTCAGAAAAGGACGTGGAACCAGGAATATCATTGCTAGTGTCAGGTGGATCCTGGCTAAAAGCAAAGAATACTGGAAAGATGTTTACCTGTGTTTTATTGACTATGCAAAAGTATTCGACTATGTGGATCATAATAACTTATGGATAACATTATGAAGAATGGGAATTCCAGAACACTTAATTGTTCTCATGAGGAACTTGTAAGTAGATCAAGAGGCAGTCCTTTGAACAGAACAAGGGGTTACTGAGAGGTTAAAGTCAGGAAAGGGGTGCGTCAGGGTTGTATCCTTTTCCCATACTTATTCAATCTGTACGCTGAGCAAATCATCTGAGAAGCTGGACTATACGGAGAAGAACTGGGCATCAGGACTAGAGGATGACTCATTAGCAACCTGCATTATGCAGATGATACAACCTTGCTTGCTGAAAGTGAAGAGGACTTGAAGCACTTAATGATGAAGATCAAAGACCACAGCCTTCAATGTGGATTACACCTCAATATAAAGAAAACTGGACTAATAAGCAACATTATGATAAACAGACAAATTATTGAAGTTGTCAAGGATTTTGTTTTACTTGGATCCATGATCAACACCCATGGAAGCAATGGTCAAGAAATCAAAAGACAGATTGCACTGGGCAAATCTGCTGCAAAAGATCTCCTTAAAGTGTTGAAAAGCAAAGATATCACCTTGAAGACTAAGGTGCGCCTGACCCAAGCCATGGTGTTTTCAATCACATATGCATGTGAAAGCTAGATGATAAATAAGGAAGACCAAAAAGAAAATTAACTCCTTTGAATTGTGTTGTTGGAGAAGAATATTGAATATACCATGGACTGCCTGATGCACCCTGGTGGCATAGCGGTTAATAGCTACCTATGGGGCAATTCTACTCTGTCCAATAGCGTTGCTGAGTCAGAATCGACTTGACAGCAGCGGGTTTGATCTGATTTTTTTTGCCAGAAGCACTAACAAATGTGTCTTGGAAGAAGTACAAGCAGAATGCTCCTTAGAAACAATGATGGCAAGACGAAGTCTCACATACTTTGGAGATGTTATCAGGAGGGACCTTTTCCCGGAGAAGGACATCATGTTTGATAAAGTAGAGGGTCACTGAAAAAGAGGAACACCCTCAACGAGATGTATTGACACAGTGGCTGCAACAACGGGCTTAAGCATAACAACAGTTGTGAGGATGACACAGGACCAGGCAGTGTTTCGTTCTGCTGTACATAGGGTTGCTGTGAGTTGGAACTGGCTGGACGGCACCTAACAACAACAAGGCTGCTACCCTATACACTGTACGCACTGCTTATTAGGCAAACAACTTAGGTCAATGCCTACAAATATATACACATGTTAGTACTACATTATCTTTTAATGACTTTTTACTGAGGAATCATATCTTACCTAGTTATGACAAGGCACATTATTTTACCTTGGCTCTGTTCAGCACATTTGCCCATCTTTATTTCAGTTCTTCACAGCCTTTGATCTGCATCTATGTTTAATGTTAGTCTGCAGTAGATATTTTTCTTTTCACTATAAATGGGTGTCTTGATTGGGATGGAGGGGTTGGAACTTCCTGCATGAAGGCAGGAATTTTGCCTACTTTTTTTCACTCTTGGCATTCTCTAGGCCTAAATAATTGTTGAGTTGAAGGACTGATTTATTCAAATAAGAGCTGAGATGCTTTCTTCAGGGACAGGCAGAGAAGTTGTATGTTAAAGGCTTTCCACAATGGTGTCCAGGCATATATAAATATATTTAATAGATTGGGATATCCTGACAACGGGAAATTGCAAGGTCTATTTACATAAAACTCATTATAAGGGGATGCACGCTGGTAAGGCCTGAGGAAACTATTCAGTGACAAAAACTGAGTATAATCATGAATAGTATTCCCGATCCTATGTAAAAATCACTCATGTTTGTGTAATAGTAGTAGCATGTGTATAATAAAAGAGTTACATCATACCTATATCTATAATACTTGGAGCACTTATAAAAATTTGCTTAGATAATTGAAGCTTCTCTATTTCATTAAACCAATTATGAGCAAACCAAGCCTTTATACCCACAGGTGGCAGTGACAGCTGAATTCAAGTTTTACCAGCATCAACTCTCAAGGGCTGCAGTAGGCTTATACTCCACTCCCGCTTGGGTTTTGGTTCATGAAGACAGGAATGTTGTGGCTTCAGGCCACCCTTCTGTGAAACTGAGACTGCAGAATATAGGCCTGACTAACCATGAAAGTGACTGAAAAAAAATTCATCACTAAACACGGGCACATTAAAGCTCCAGTTATCTTGCTGTGCAAGTGTCCAAGGAAGAGAAACAAAGAAGTCCAGCTCTTCTTTCAATTTTTTAGCAACGACAATACAATGTTTGTGATTGGCGCTCAGGAGTCCATTCTGGTTCCACTAGCTTTGGGAATGTTGTGGTTTATTTCAAGTTCCGCCTACATGTACAAAGTAGTGATGCGGGTTGCAATGTTGGCAGTGTTGATTGCAACAGTTGAGAGAGCTCCACTGTGCAAATGTTCGGGACTCCTGGCATGACCATCTTCACTCAAAAGCAAAGAGCAACAATTAAACAGATCTGTGGACACTTGGGATTCCCGCAATTACTTGCAGGAGAAAAACTGCAAAATAAAAAAAATAAAAAAAACAAAATTCTTTCAAATGCAGAGAAATTGGCAAACAGCTTTTAATATTTGTAGCCACTGAGTGATGAAGATGTAGCATTTGAACCACAATATAAATCACAGTAAATTCTCAGGGATCTATGTTTTATATGTTTATAGATCATATTTTAAACTTAGAGTTTTTATTAACTAAATTTCTATAACCCTGACTGCTACCAATGCTAACTTTTCACTGTACATATACAGGCGATGTAGAATTTTAGGGAGGTATACTCTTCAACTTAGTTCAGGAAGAATTATATTTTACCTGTCTATTTGCTCAAGAATGACTACAAAACTGGTCTGTTGTAGTGTAAGGGATGATACTAGGGGGCTTTAAAAATATCCTGGAGTTTTTTGTTGTAAAAGTAAACTTTCAGGAAAGTTGCATTATTAGTCTTCCTCACCGAACAGAAATTATTACTACAGTAGTCTGTATGTCACATGCTATTAAAAGATGCCTCTAAATGTAACAGTCCTTAATTTGTTTTCTGGTTAATCACGTAATCCTCACTATGCTTGTTATTCTGGCATAGGAGAGTATTAGCACTATTAGCAATTTTACCAATAAAAAGCCAAGTGTAGTCAGTTCAAAGTTGCCTTTATATAGGTACTCAATCTTGAAGATAATCTGAGTGCATTTCAGCCCATTAGGTCAAGCTTTATTATTCCTGAGGATACAAAGTTTCTTATTTCCCTCTATCCTACTCGTGGTTTTATTTTCCTTATTTGATAAACTCCAGCCCTTTAAAATGAAACGGATCTAGGTATAAAGACAATGCTATTTAGCATTAGAATAGGACTGAAGTGTATACTACAAAAGACCTCAAGTTCTAATAGCTGGGTAAATCCAATGGTTTAAAAAAATATACATAAGAGTCTAGAATGCAGAGAGAGAGATTCCTATAGTCACCAAATCTGAGAAAACAAAATCCAGGACACAGATTCATAGGATTGAACCCCTATAATCAGTGAGAATACTAACTAAGAGGCTGGGAGAAAATGGTGAACACGGGAGGTCATTAAACAAAGGACTAGGACCTCATCTCGCCTTCAGCTTTCACTCAAAGGAAAATTTAGACATGGTGCATGGATTAACCTTATTTAAAAAGACAGACGCAAAGTAACACTAACATGCGTATAGTTTATGTCTTTATACAGCTATTTGGATGCAGTAACATACTTGTTTTAATAATTGGAAGTGTATGCAAACAATTGTTCTTAATTACCTTGGTCTCGTCTCTAAAAGTGAACTGAGTAATAGACCAGGTACAAGATGATACCAAGGAATAGGTAGAGGGTTGGAGTTAATCTCAAAAATGGAGTGGGAGTGTCTGTTTATTCACTTTTTCATTCATTCAACAAATATTTTTGACTATCATTGCCAAGACAAAGCATCTGTTACTTTACTTGACAATGTTTTTATTGAACTGGAATTTTATAGCTTGATTTTAAATACTTAAATCATCCAGAATTAGAAATACAGAGAAAACCATTGTGAGAGAGTAGACATACCAAAATATCAGGTTTTTGCCTCCGTAATTTCCTCTAGAAGTGTCTATCAATTTATTTCTTGAAACAGAGACAAAAAAAGATTAAGATATGAGTATTCAGAGTCTCATTCCCTTTAATTACCTGCTAAGGAAAATGCTGTCAATGTCTGACAGGCACTCACTTACCTTTCCTTCACGTGTGTGTATGTATGTGTGTGCATACGCAATCTCAAGCCTTATCATGAAGACTGGCCTAGTGAGAAGAGGAAGCCCAGACATGGGGTAGAAACTTGCAACAGAAAAAGCTGAGACTGTCTGGAAGACAGGAAGGGAAATAGGGCAAAAAAGACAGGGAGGAGGGAAGCAACTAAAGCTTGGTGGGCTGAGGTCAGAACAATTTTTTTTTTCTTTTTTTTTAAGGTGTGTGTTAGAGGAGCAAAAAGACTTGGCAAAGTTTCTTTAGAGACGCAGATAAAGAGTGCAGCTTGGAAGGTTTGTTTGTTTATTTGATTGTTTTTATTTTTATGGGCTCCTTCAATGTGACTAAATTAAGAGACTGGACTACTAGTGTCTATTGAAAAAGCAGTTGCTGTAGATTCAACTGTGACTCACGGTGACCCCGTGTGTGAGAGTAAAACTGTGCTCCATAGGGCTTTCGGTGGCTGATTTTTTGGAAGTAGATTACCAGGCCTTTCTCAATGGACTATAACTGCCAACCTTTAGGTTAACAGCCAAGCACATTAACCATTTGTACCGCCCAAGACTCCACTAGCTTCTATAGGGATTACAACTATATTGAAGACAACCTAAGAAAGAAAGGAATGTGATGATGGTATTTTAATAACATCATTAAACATATTTCAATGTTTTGTATTATGTAGTAGTTTTTCTTCACTGAAGTGAATAATTCAGAATTGATAATGCTTTGTACCTATGCTATACTGCAAGACTTTTATTTAGAAAAAAGTTACTCTGTAATTAGACAACATAAGCTTCCCTATTTACAGAGTCTGAAATACATTTTAATAGAAAGTATCAGTTTAACCAGAAAAGCATGAAAATTCATGACTTTTAATTCATTTTTCTTTTAAAATTCTTCCATCAAAAAGAAATTTAACAGAGGAGATTTAAAAATATTCAAAATATTTGGGTGTCCTCAGGTTTTAAAATATATAGATATAATTTTTTTTCATCCCAGTTAGATTGTTGTTAGGTGCAGTTGAGTTGGTTACTACTCATAGTGACCCTGTAGGACAGAGTAGAACTGCCCCATAGAGTTTCCAAGGAGAAAAAGGTGGATTTGAACTGCTGACCTTTTGGTTAGCAGCTAAGCTCTTAACCACTACACCACCCAGACTCCAATTAGATTGTTACTAAGTAACTAAATATTTCTACTTAAAAAAAAAAAAGAACCAACGTAGAGGCTAAAATAATGGTTCAATCCACTTCACATAATTAAAAATAACCATATTTTAGATCCTGACACATACTTAGTTCAATTACAAGTATCACTTAAAATCTTATCTTTAGCTGCTGTCATTTTTTTGGAATGGACTCTCTACAAAATATTAACCATTTGTCATGGATTGAATTTTGTCTCCAAAAAATATCTGTTGACTTGGCTGGGTGATGATTCCCAGTATTGTATGATTGTGTACCATTTTGTAATCTGATGTAATTTCCTTATGTGTTGCAAACTCTATCACTATGATGTAATAAGATGGATTATTGGCAATTATACTGATGAAGTCTACAAGATCAGATAACGTCTTAAGCCAATCTCTTCTGAGATACAATAGAGAGAAGCGAGCAGAGACACATGGGAACCTCATAGCACCAAGAAAGCAGTGCCAGGAGTACAGTGTGTCCTTTGGACCTGAGTTTCCTGTCCAGAGAAGCTCCCAGGACAAGGGAAGATTGACAACATGGACCTTCCTCCAGAGCTAACAGAGAAAGCTTTCCCCTGGAGGTGACACCCTGAATTTGGACTTGTAGCCTACCGGACTGTGAGAGAATAAACTTCTCTTTGTTAAAGCCATCCACTTGTGGTATTTCTGTTAGAGCAGCGCTAGATGACTAAGACACCATTTAAAAATAAGAAGAGAAGGGGACATTGAAAAGGTAAATAATTAGTACCGCAGTGCATACCACCCCTAAAAATCTGAATATAGAGATGCAGCAAGCATTAGAAGCCATCAAATGTCATCATTCATAAACACTTACGTGGGCATTTTAATCTGACATTAGTCCATAAGGAAGACTGAAGAAGAATTGATGTCTTTGAATTATAGTTTGGCAAAAAATACTGAATATACCATAGACTGCCAGAAAAACGAACAAATCTGTCTTGGAAGAAGTACAGCCAGAATGCTCCTTAGAAGAGAGGATGGCAAGACTTTGTCTCATATGCTCTGAACATGTTATCAGGAGGGACCAGTCCCTGGAGAAGGACATCATGCTTGGTAAAGTAGAGGGTCATTGAAAAAGAGAAAGACCCTCAACAAGATGGATCGACACAGTGGCTGTAGCAATGGGCTCAAACATAGCAACAATTGTAAGGACGGTGCAGAACCAGGCAGCTTTGCGTTCTTTTGTACATAGGGTCGATGTGAGTCGGAATCGACTGGACAGCACCTAACGACAACAACATGGTTTAAATTCCATAGGATGATTGCAGGAGAAGGGAGCTTCTCAGCAAGCCAGATTGCTACTTTCATCCCTGTCATTTCATAATAATCCATTATAATGAATTCACGGTAAAGACTCATAACAGATGCATAGCAGCTGCCTTTTCCTCCTTAACAGTTCCTCTTTAAAACTCCTACCTTATTAGAGATGATAGAATTGTGTCTTTATCAAACATCACAAAATTAATTTTATGGCTTTGGATTGGTAAAATAACAACCAGTTTCTTGCCAAATATTTCTATCCTTAACATTGCAACCAAAACACATTTTTAAGGGGAGAAAAGACCCTTCTGTGATTCTTATTCATTTAACATTAACTCATTTAAATGTTAAATTATGAGACACATTTGTTAATCCTGAAATTGTTTGTTGTCTCTATATTTTTTATAATAATGACTACTTACTTTTGCCTGTTATATATTTAATTTTTTAACTGATATAACCAAGAAGATACTTGATGGTACTTCTTAGTTTAAATAAGGTATAAATTTTGATAGTTTATAGTTAGTTTAATTACTACAAAGGATGTAACTCTGAACCTTTTAAGACATTATAATGAAATTATAGAAGTTCTTATTTTTTGCTGGATTTTTTTTTTCCCTAAAGGGTAGGGAAGTCCACGACTTACGACAGAGTTCCTCTGTCGTAAGTCAGTTCTGATGTACGTTGAATCGCTCTTTTTTTTTTTTTTTAGTTTTCATTATTATTGCCTTTTATTATCAGTATCTTTATAAATCCAATCTTTGGAAGTTGGCATGAGAATGATAACATCAGCAAACTATATGCTGCAACATTGTATGTAGTACATATTACTGAGAGTAAGATGTTAAAAAAAAAAAAGCTGTAAGTGTGGTTTGTCATAACTCGAATACATCGTTAAGTCGGGGACTACCTGAAGAGAAATTACTCAATAGTCTCGTTGGAGTTAAAAGATGAATGAGTTCCTGATCTTGTGTCAAAAATCTCTTTTACCAGTATCTTTTAAAAAGGGTTTAAAAATAATATGGCGTCAATCAACATATTGTGTCACTTAATTCATAAAAGTGACAATATTGCTTGTTGCTGTTGTTAAGTGCCCTCGAGTCTGTTCCAACTCATAGTGACCCTAAGTGCAACAGAACGAAACACTGCCCAGTTCTGCACCATTCTCACAATCGTTATTATGCTTGAACCTATCGTTGCAACCACTGTGTCAATCCATCTCATTGAGGGTCTTCCTCTTGTTCACTGAAGTTCTATTTTACCAAGCATAATGTCCTTCTCCAGGGACTGGTCCCTCCTGATAACATGTCCAAAGTATGTGAGATGTAGCCTCATCATCCTTGCTTCTAAGGAACATTTTGGCTCTACCTCTTCCAGGACAGATTTGCTCATTCTTTTGGCAATCCATGGTATATTCAATATTCTTCGCCAGCACCAAATTCAAATTGTCAATTTTTCTTCGGTCTTCCTTATTCTTTGTCCAGCTTTCCCATGCATATGAGGAGATTAAAAACATCATGACTTGGGTCAGGCACACCTTAGTCTTCAAGGTGACATCTTTGCATTTTAATACTTTAAAGATGTCTTCTGCAGCAGATTTGTCCAATGCAATGGGTTTGATTTTTTTTTTTTTTTTTAATGCTGCTTCCGTGGATATTGATAGTGGATCCAAGTAAAATGAATTTGTCACTAACATCAATACTTTCTAGGTAAAATATTGCTTAGTCACATATTTTCCCAATAAATTACTACACGGTTATAAAGAAAAAGTATCTACATATTCCTGGGTTATTTATCTTTGCTTTCTCTATTGTCTTTCCTTTCGTTTTTGAATTGTTCTAAATTTTAAAGGTATGAAATCAAAATCAAACTGTCTAGTCGATTCCAAGACCTAGGACCCTATAGGACACATTAGAACTGCCCCCACAGGGTTTACAAGGCTGTAATTTTTTTTATTGTTGTACTTTAAGTGAAAGTTTACAATTCAAGTTAGTCTCTCATACAAAAATTTATGCATACATTGTTATGTGACCCTAATTGCTCTCCATATACCGTGACAGCGCACTCCTCCTTTCCACCCCTGATTTCCCATGTCCGTTCAACCATCTCCTAACCCTCTCTGCCTTCCCATCTCACCTCTGGACAGAAGCTGCCCCTTTGGTCTCTTGTATCTACTTGAGCTAAGAGGCACACTCCTCATGAGTATCACTTTATGTCCCACAGTCCAGTCCGATCCCTGTCTGAAGAGTTGGCCTCGGAAATTGTTTTGGTTCTGGGCTGATAGAGAATCTGGGGTCCATGCTTTCTGGGGTTCCTCCAGTCTCAGACAGACCATTAAGTCTGGTCTTCTTACTAGAATTTGAGTTCTGCACCCCTCTTTCTGCTGCTCCATCAGGGACTCTCTGCTGTGTTCCTTGTCAGGGTAGTCATTGGTGGTAGCCAGGCACCATCTAGTTCTTCTGGTCTCAGGCTGATGAGTCTCTGGTTTATGTGGCCCTTTCTGTCTCTTGGGCTAATAATTTGCTTGTGTCTTTGGTGTTCTTCATTCTCCTTTACTCCAGGTGGTTGGGACCAATTGATTCATCTTAGATGGCTGCTTACAAGCTTTTAAGACCCAAGACGCCACTCACCAAAGTAGGATGCAGAACATTTTCTTAATAAGCTTAGTTATGCCAATTGACGTAGATATCCCTTGAAAGCATGGTTGCCAGATCGCTACCCCTGCTGCTCTGTCCCTCAAAGTGCTTGATTGTATTCAGGAAACTTCTTAGCTTTGGTTTAGTCCAGTTGTGTTGACTTTTCCTGTAGTGTATGCTGTCCTTCCCTTCACCTAAGACAATAATTGTCTACTATCTAGTTAGTGAATAACCCTCACCCTTCCTCCCCACCCTCGTAACCATTAAAGAATGTTGTCTTCTGTGTTTAAATCTTTTCTTGAGTTCTTATGATACTGGTCGTATCCAATATTTGTCCTTCTTTAATTGACTAAATTCACTCAGCATAATGCCCTCCAGATTCCTCCATGTTATGTTTCACGGCTTCATTGCTTCATTGTTGTTCTTTATTGTTGTGTAGGATTCCATTGTGTGGATATACCATAATTTGTTTATCCATTCACCCCTTGATATTTTATTGTGAACAGTGCTGCAATGAACATGGATGTGCATATATCTATTAGTGTGACGGCTCTTATTTCTCTAGGATATATTCCAAGGAGCAGGATAGCTGGATTGTATGGTACTTCTATTTCTAGCTTTTTCTAGCTTTTTAAGGCAGCACCAAATCGATTTCCAGAGTGGTTGTACCATAATCACATTTCCATCAACAGTGCATAAGTGTTCCTTTCTCTCCACAACCTCTCCAGCATTTATTATTTTGTGTTTTTTGTATTAATGCTAGCCTTGTTGGGGTGAGATGATATCTCTTTGTAGTTTTGATCTGCATTTCTCTAATGGCTAATGATCATGAGCATTTCTTCATGCATCTGTTAGCCTCCTAATTATCTTCTTTGGTGAAGTGCTTATTCATATCCTTTGCCCATTTTCTAACTGGGTTATTTGTCTTTTTGTTGTTGAGGTTTTGCAGTATCTTGTAGATTTTAGAGATTAAACGCTGATCGGATTTGTTGTAGCCAAAATTTTTTCCCAGTCTATAGGTTGTCTTTTTAGTCTTTTGGTGAAGTCTTTTGATGAGCATAAGTGTTTGATTTTTAGGAGCTCCCGTTTATCTAGTCTCTCTTCTGGTGCTTGTGCATTATTACTTATGGTTCATATTGTGTTTATGCTGTGTGTTAGGGCTCCTAACATTGTCCCTATTTTTTCTTCCATGATATTTATCATTTTCAATTTTATGTTTAAGTCTTTGATCCATTTTCAGTTAGTTTTTGTACATAGTGTGAGATATGGGTCTTGTTTCAGTTTTTTGCACATGGGTATCCAGTTTTGTCAGCACCATTTGTTGAAGAGACTGTCCTTTCCCCAGTTAACAGACTTTGGGCCTTTGTCAAATATCAGCTGCTCATAGGTGGATGAATTTATGTCTGGATTCTAAATTCTGTTCCATTGGTCTTTGTATCTGTTGTTGTAACAGTACCAGGCTATTTTGACTACTGTGGCAGTATAATACATTCTAAAATCAAGTAGTGTGAGGCCTCCCACTTTTTTCTTCTTCTTCCATAATGCTTTACTTATTCAGGGCTTCTTCCCTTTCCATAAGAAGTTGATGATTTGTTTCACCATCTCATTAACAAATGCCAGTGGAATTTGGATTGGGATTGCACTGTATCTGCATATCGCTTTGGGTAGAATTGACATTTTCACTATGTTCAGTCTACCTATCCATGAGCAAGGTATGTTTTTCCACTTTTGCAGGTCTCTTTTGGTTTCTTGCAGTAGTGTCTTGTAGTTTTTCATTATATAGGTATTTTATGTTTCTGGTTAGATTTATTCCTAAGTATTTTATCTTCTTGGGGGCTATTGTAAATGGTATTGATTTGGTGATTTCCTCTTTAAGGTTCTGTTTGTTGGTGTAAAGGAATCCAATTGATTTTTGTTTGTTTATCTTGTATCCTGAAACTTTGCTGAAATCTTTTATTACTTCCAGCATTTTTCTTGTGAATTCTTTGGGGTTTTCTGTGTATAAGATCATATCATCTGCAAATAGAAATACTTTGACTTCTTCCCACCAAGTTGGATGTCCTTTATTTCTTTTTCTAGCCTAATTGTTCTAGCTAGGACCTCCAGCGCAATGTTGAATAAGAGTGCTGATAAAGGGCATCCTTGTCTGGTTCCTGTTCTCAAGGGCAATGCTTTCAAAGTCTCTCCATTTAGGATGATGTTGGCTGTTGGCTTTGTATAAATGCTCTTAATTATATAGAGGAATTTCCCTTCTATTTCTGTTTCTTTGAGAGTTTTTATCATGAATGGGTGTTGGACTTTGTCGAATGCCTTTTCTGCATCGATTGATAAGATCATGTGGTTCTTGTCTTTTGTTTTATTTATGTGATGGATGACATTGATTGTTTTTCTAATGTTGAATCATCCCTGCATACCTGGTATAAATCCCACTTGATCGTGGTGAATTATTTTTTTGATATGTTGGTGATTTCTATTGGCTAGAATTTTGTTAGGATTTTTGCATCAATGTTGATGAGGGATACTGGTCTGTAATTTTCTTTTATTGTGGTGTCTTTACCTGGTTTTGGTGTGAGGGTTATGCTGGCTTCATAGAATGAGTTTGGGAGTATTCCATCCTTTTCTCTGCTCTGAAATACCTTCAGTAGTAGTGGTGTTAACTCTTCTCTGAAAGTTTGGTAGAATTCTCCAGTGAAGCCTTCCAGGCTAGGGTTTGTTTTTGGTTTTTTTTGTTGGAAGTTTTTAAATTACCTTTTCAATCTCTTCTTTTGTTATAGGTTTCTTTAGTTGTTGTACCTCTGTTTGTGTTCGTTTATGTAGGTAGTGAGTTTCTAGAAATTTGTCCATTTACTCTAGTTTTCAAATTTGTTAGAGTAAAATTTTTCACAGCATTCTGTTATGATTCTTTTAATTTCAGTTGGGTCTGTTGTGATATCACCCATCTCATTTCTTATACAGGTTATTTGCTTCCTCTCCTGTTTTTCTTTTTGTCAGTTTGACCAATGATTTATCAATTTTGTTGGTCGTTTCAAAGAACAAGCTCTTGGTCTTTTTAACTCTTTCAATTGTTTTTCTAGTCTCTATTTCATTTAATTCTGCTCTAATTCTTATTATTTCCTTTCTTCTAGCCTGCAGGGCTTCTTCTGCTGCCATATTTCTACTTGTTCAGTTGTAGGGTTAAAGTTTTGATTTTGGTGCTTTCTTCTTTCTGGATGTGTGCATGTATTGTTATAAACTGACCTCTGAGCACTGGTTTTGCTGTATCCCAAAGGTTCTAGTAGGATGTGTTTTCATTCTTGTTTGAGTTTATGAATTACTTTATTCCGTCCTTAATTTCTTCTATAATCCAGTAGTTTTTTGCAAGGTGTTGTTCAGTTTCCATGTGTTTGATGTTTTTTTTCCTTGCTTTTTCTGTTGTTGATTTCTACTTTTATGGATTTATGGTCAGAAAAGATGCTTTGTAATATTTTGATGCCTTGGATTCTGTTAAGGCTTGCTTTATGGCCTAATATGTGGT
>NW_004443991.1:7075353-7134520 GCF_000243295.1 Trichechus manatus latirostris
ATGTATTTTGGAGCCCTGTCATTGGGTGCATAAATATTTATTATAGTTTGTCCTCCTGGTGTATTGACCCTTTAATCATTATATAGTGTCCTTCCTTATCCTTTGTGGTGGATTTTACTTTAAAGTCTATTTTGTCAGAGATTATTGCCACTCTTGCTCTTTTTTGAGTGTTATTTGCTTGATATATTTTTTTCCATCCTTTGAGTTTTAGTTTGTGTCTTTAAGTCTAAGGTGTGTTTCTTCTAGGCAGCATATAGACAGATCATGCTTTTTAAAAGGCTGTAATCTTTATGGAAGCAGACTGCCACATCTTTGTTCTCAGAGTGGCTGTTGGGTTCTAACCACCAGCCGTTGGTTAGCAGCCAAGTGCTTTAGCCACTGAGCCACCTGGGCTCCTTGTAAAGGTATAACACATCATAAAAAAAATTGCAAAGTTATTTACCAATCTGCACATTAAAATAACCAAAGCAAGTTAGTATAAGGATTTTAAACTAATATCCTTCGAAAAACAGGAAACTGGTTAAAGATAGTAATACCCCTCATACTTTCCACTTGCTGACATCCTTCTTAACAACCCAATAAATGAAGAAATGCTCCAAATTTACTTGAAAATTATAAAATAAGAAACTGAAAAATAAAATAATCATGTCAACAAATGACTCACACAGTGTAAGGAATAAGGCATATTTATAGGAGCTTGATATTTGTTAAGTTTTATTTTCATGCCATTCAAACATTCCTATGTCTTGTGTCCCTTTATCTTCCCTACACTAAATTCAGTATTTAATGCCAACGGACACATGAACATTTCAGAATTTACCATCTTTGCATTTTTTTTGTATTCTTTATCATTCAAATATAATACATACAATAACAATCATAATGCATATAATATAAAATAAAACAACAACAAAGGAAGTATTGATGTCAGTGACAAAATGTACATCTGTTAAACATAATATAGTTGAGATAAATATTGCAGTCCTCAGGTATGCTAAATGTGAAAATCACTGGGTGTGTGGAAACCTCAGACATTCCTAAGACTTAGGTTTGTCAAATGCGTGTTTATATGTGAATTAAAAGAACAAAGTTAAAGCATAGGTGTAAAAGCTTGGATATATCATCAAAGTTCCTAACAGGTGAGGTATATTTAGGGAAATTATCATATTTTAGTTCTCTCAGTAAAGAATCTTTTTTCTAACATGAAAATAAATTTTCTAACTTGTATTTAACTTACTTTTATATTTTCAAAGAGTTTTATGAAAATACTTCTGGACTGAAGGTAGTGAGCATTATATTATCTCAACGCTGTCTTGCAAGTTAGGTATTAATTTTTCAGTTTCACAAATGAAGAAGAAGAAAGAATTTGTGCAAGATTTAACTGACATAATCATGAGTCAAGCCTTTGTCTCTGTTTCCAACAGGCTCATTCCATCATATTTTCTAAATATGATTTAAGATGCAAATTTCAGAATTCTAGCCAATTTCAAGAAGGATCAATGAAATTAATAGTAAATGCATAGAATGCCAAATCTGGAAGGAATCTTACAAGTTACGTAGTCTATTTATCTCATTTTGGGGACTAAATAACTGAAAAAGTTGTCTAAAAAAATCAATCTGGTCCCTCAGTAGCAACTGCTTGGGTTTTCCCTGCATAAACATGCAATTAGAATGAGTTGTACTATCATGTCTTCTTTTCCTTTTATTTTACTTGCTTTCATCCCTTGTTTCCAGGGAATCTAGCATCTGTTGCCAATTAGGCTCATCAGCGCTTTACCACTGAGTCCCTGCTGATCTGCTTACTCTTTTTAGTGGATCAGCAGGGTTCTACGGCTGCTTGGTGTAGGATTTTAACCTCTGCCCTGCCAGCATGCATGCAAAAGCCATTCATCCACCACAGTGATCTCTGAGACTAAGCACATACACACTTCAAGATTTGATGCCATGGTAACCAGTGGGTGGAAGAAGCCAATAAGAACACAAGGTTGTACTTAGAACTTCTGAACATTTTCATGGCTGCCAGCTGAGAGATGCAAATACTGTTTTCCAAACACAACCTACAGCTATTAGGAGTCATGAGGCTGTAGTATTTCAGGTGGAGATGGAAAACATCTTTCAGTTTTCAATTTTATGAATATTTGAGAACGAATCCTTTTTATGTATTTGTTTTTGTTACATGAGCTCTGCACAACATTTAGAAATTCTCGTGTAATGATATTTAGGTTTCTGTGCTATGGAATAAACGTATTTTGAATTTTTTCCTTGCATATTCATATACCACTATTTGAACTATATATATATATACATTTAGAAATGTAAAAAAATTAACATAATTTTCTTGTATTCAATCTAAATCATGTAATGGACCTATGAACATCTGAATCTATTGTTTTTGAAATTGGCATGAAAGGAAGTAAAATATTGACTGTGTGTTACTAACTCACATGGGGCAAAATTATAATCAATATCTGCATTTTCTGTGTAATGATTTTTTTAAATAATCTTTTTCCACAGAATTCTATTGCTAATATTTATAGTGGCATACAACCTTGATCTGGATTATAATAGATTATATGGTGACTATGATTAGGCAAACAAAGACTTTATTTATATCTATACATATGCATATATACGTATATATACACATACACTGTATTTTTATGCAATACTGTGCACTTGCTACGTTTGTTTGCCAACCACTCCCTTCCCCCAACAAAGTATTTTCAGAAGCACCATTATGCCAATTTTTTTTACATGTTGCTGTAAAAAAAAATTAGTGCAGCACACTTATGAAAATACTTTGAAACGAGAGGGTGTGGTTGACAAATTTAGAAGGGGCAAGTTATTTGCATAAAAGTATGATATATATATATATGTATATAGAAACCCATATATATATGGAAACACCGGTGGCATAGTGGTTAAGAGTTCAGCTGCTAACCAAAACGTCAGCAGTTCGAATCCACCAGGCGCACCTTGGAAATCGTATGGAGCAGTTCTCCTCTATCCTATAGGGTCGCTATGAGTCGGAATCAACTCGACGGCAATGGGTTTATATATATATGAAACCAAACCCATTACCATTGAGTCAATTCTGATTCATAGCGACCCTATAGGACAGAGAAGAACTGCGCCATAGGGTGTGCAAGCTTTCGAACTGTCAAGGTTTTGGTTAGCAGCAGTAGCTGTTAACTACTGCATCACCAGGGCTTATATATATATATATAAGTGTGTGTGTATTATATATATTTATACTTTTTTTATATATATACGTACATATGTATGTATGTACGTATATATATGTATATATGTGTTATGTATGTATAGCCATTTATATATCCATATATATACACATACATATAAATATTCATTTAAACTGTTACTTGGATTCAGTACATGTATACACATAAATTAATTAATTATGTGTAATGTGTAAATGAACCAATGTAATAGATTTTGAAGATAAAAAAACCAAATGCAAAGAAACCTTTTTTTAATGCTAATATCTTTCAGAAATACTCGTTCATGGCCATCTCATATTGGGAGGGACAGGTAACACATCGGAGGTTCTCCCACCACTTCTTAAAACTATATCTGAATAGCTCTCTATAAGCTCTTTTTCATCCTTTTGGAACTAGGCAGAAAATAAATAATTATATAAATATAATAGTCAGCAAGTTTATTATATTAATTGGTTACATACCTCTAAGAGAAAAATCAAGAGATGTAATCTCATTTATGCTGAAAAAAGTTCATTATTAGTAAATAAATGTAACCTCAATAAAATAATCACTGTCATAAAAAATAGTTTGATATAACAATGCTGAAACTATATTTGTTTTATCATTGCCTAAATGGATAATATAAATAAAATTCCCCAAAATATATTGGTGGACCAATCAAATCTGATGTTTGCACTGAGTAATTGTCTAAGTGTTTAAGATAAAATGACATTACTTTTGAAGAAAATTTTGGTCCTGTTCTTCAACACCCTGTGCAGATTTTGGATGGTCTCTTCATCATGACAGAAGTCAACGCTGTCATTTCAATACTAGTTCTTAGAATAAATGATCCCTCTTTAATCAATTTCACTTTAGGCCAATGCCGGAGAATTCAGCAATGCAGTGAATGACATTTGCCGCATGCTCTCTCTGATATTTGAGAAAGCCCATTGAAATATGTTAAATTTCCACTCCTCTGGGCCTGAGCTATATTACTATATTGTTACATCTGGTCTGTATTAGCTTACCTCCCCCACAGTTGTGTCTTCACAGTTAATATGTAAAGCTATGCCTTCAGCTTTTCCTTAATTCTCTTTCACTAGAAATATCAATCTAAAGTGTTCATATCTTCTGCAATCCTGCTGTCAAAGATATTTGGATACTAGATTATGCTATATTTATCATGCATCCAGCATGTGATTGATTCTTTTTTAATCTTAGTTCTAGAGAAAAGTGTATCTCTGCAAAAGAAATTGTATTTCTTCATTATACAAGAAGTATATATAGCTTTGTGTGTGTGTGTGTGTGTGTGTGTGTGTGTGTGTGTGTGCGCATGTGTGTGTGTTTTGCTTTGGCTCCCAGGATCTTGAGAGCTAAACATAATGATCGAGGAATATACCTAACTACCCTGGGTTACTGGTGCAGTGAACTTTCTTCTCTTTCTAAAGCAGTGGTCCCCAACATTTCTGGGCCTACTGACTCCTTTGAGATTATGGTCAAAGTTACAAATCTACTCCCCACATTAACAGCACATACACATAAAATTGAACATAAACTTTCAGGGAGTTCAAAGATCCTGTTCATGAACACTAGGTTAAGAACTCCTCTTTTTAAAGATTTCTAACCCTCCTTTTTTTTAATATAACGTTATTTATAACTTTAGAAGAAAACAAAGCATGATTATGAATCAATAAAGTCAATATTAATGAAATAAATACCAATAACAATGATAAAATAAATTAAATCAATACTTTATTAAGGTTTCATGCATCTCCAACAACATGGATAAATTAAGTCTCATTTACACTACATTTCCCTTTCTTTCTTCTGTTACGTGTAGGTAACAATAGGGCAAGGAAATTTTTTTTAAAAACCAAGGTTTTATATACTGCATCCTAAATATCAACATTACATCTCTTCAGACTTCACTTTGAGTTCTAACTGTTAAAACACTCTCCATGCTACCCACTTTTAGGGCAGGATCATCGGCATAAATGTCCCATTGCCAAAATTAGTTGATATATTCTTCCTAATTTTTGGTTGATATAAACTTATTACGAAAAAACATAATGCAGTATGTGAAAATCTTTTTCTGACTAGATTTAGCCCATTTTTTTCAACTAATCTTTATTTTGTGTTTAATCTGAGAGAATCATTGTGCAATCAGATTTTAAAGGATACAGAGGTGAATAAACTCCTACTCTCAGCAATTTATAATCTAGTAAGGGAAGAGAAAATATAAACAACTGCATGAAATAGAAAGGGAAGGAATTGAGTGCAATAGACCTGAAAACAAAGCTACATGAGAGAGGAGAGGAGGAAGCAATTAATTTTGATGATAGCAGTCTAGGAACTTTCAAAAGATGAGGTGGCTGTGTTCAGAGATATTAAAACTGATCTTTTGAGGCTGTCTAGATAGGTGTTTTCTTATTATTTTCCTACATCTTGACAGAAAAAAATAACTTTTATATTCTCTCTGCAGCTGTGATTAAGAGACATTCTGGATATTATATTTTTTATTTTGATATACGCAATCCATAATATTCAGCATATTTCTTTCAAAGACTTCGCTTTTGCATTATCTTCTCATCTTTTGTTAGGTTAAATGTTCATGTTTCATAATGCCTCATCAGTTTTGATATTTAGCTTGAGCCCAGATTAGTAGAGAGAATAAATATTTCCTCCAACGTAAACTGACAAAATAAATAAATTTTATATAGTTTCATTTGGAGAAATGAAGCACAGTGTACATTACTTCCAGCATAATAAAAATAAAACCTCTGTGTAGCTCTGTGTTCTCAGGGGGTATTAAAGATGTCAAAACTACTTTTAAGGACATGTGTAACTAACTGCCTCTGAATACAGCTCAGAAACTCTAAAGATCCTGGTCTACTAAGAAATAGCGTTCTCAGGAGCAAAAACTGGTAAGCTGCCTGAGGGAGAATTTTTATTGGTGAAGAATGTTAAAATGTGACCTCAGTATGGTGCTGTTTTTCACCTTTGAAATTACATTCCAAAAAAGTGACATTTTTAGAAGCTACCTTTGGCCCACTGTAAAAAGTCACATTTTCTTAGTGTAAGCAATATACTTCAATAGATAAATCTGAGTTTACAAAACACATAAATTAGCCGGTGATTATTCACAGTACAAATGATTCACTGCAGGGTTCCTTTAAGACTCTAGTAGAGAATTTTAAGTAATTGTTTACAGCTCATTAACTACCTCATAGAAAAACTAGAGGGAGCAGAGACCATTACTGATAAAAAATTCAGCACATCAACCTTTAATGAAGAATAAAATATTTCTTAATTTGGGATTGAAAGGGACCTAAAGGATCCGGTAAAATCATCCTATTTTTGGAGATAAGGAATAAAGGGGAAGTAAATGAGCTGTCTAATGTCATCCAGCTAGTTATTTGCATGGGCAAAACAAAAACCCAGGCCTCCTGACCCCAGTCTAAAAGTCTATCCATTATACTACAAACTGGTTACATACAGTTCAGTTTGCCAAAATGTGATCAACAAGGGACATTTCAGTAAAGACATTCATTGCAGAGTGAAGACATAATTTGTATACTTTTGATTATAAATAAAGAATTGTCATTTTTATCACATACATGCTTTATCAGATCAAATTTTAGGGCAGGAAGTACAGCAAAAGGAACGTATAAATGTCATTTGACACTTTAACTATAAAGCAAAGCACCTCTTCCAAAAAAATTAAAATAAGCTGAGAGACTAACATGTAGTCCAGGGGATGTGACAGACTATTTTTTATTTGACCCACTGTGAGGCAGATTAGGTTCTCCAGGAAGCCGACCTGGGATTAAGTTTAATGTTCAGGATGTTTTAGGGAGCAGCCTTGGGATCAACACCTGTGAAAAAGTAGAAAGGAAAGCAAGATCAGGCTGAAAAAAAAAGTCAAGCTACTATACAGACAAGCCCAAGTGTCTCAAACAAGCACACAGGGAGCTCTGGGATTAAAACAGCCCATCAGAGTTGTCCTGTGTTAGGCCAAAATGGTGGAGGTATCTCTGCCTCTATCAGTTATCGGATGTAGGCCACCATGGAAAGGTGTGCCCTTGGGCAGAGAGACTCTGCCACTGACGGACTCTTAAAGAAATTGGTAACTAAAGGCTAAGTACAGCCGGCAGCTAGGGCAATATGTCTTCCCTTGTGAAAAAGTGCAAGCAGTGCATTTCCATGTCTATCACACCCTCCAGCTCAGAATTTGATGTATAAGTTTTGAAGATAGTTAAAACTGGATTCAAATCTCTGATCTTTATTATCAGCAATGTGAATTTAGGCAATTCATCTAAGTATTTTGAGCCTCAGTTTCTTCATCTTTAATCCAGGGCCAATAATGCTTGCCTCATAGAGTTTTTTAACTACCAATGCTTAGCCCATAGAAAGTAGTTCAATTAATAGTAGTTATTCTGAATTTAGGGAGCCCTAGTGGCGCAGTGGTTAAATGCTTGGCTGCTAACCAAAAGGTCGGTGGTTTGAACCCACCAGCTGCTCTGCAGGAGAAAGATGTGGCAGTCTGCTTCTGTAAAGATTTATAGCCTTGGAAACTCTACAGGGCAGTTCTATTCTGTCCTATAGGGTCTCTATGAGTAGGATAGAACTGACAACTGATGGCAGTGGGTTTGGTTTTTTTGATTATTATGAATTTGATTTACTGATTATGCCTCTAATGGATGAGATTGTGTATTCCTTCTATCTGACAAATAAATTTTTTTCCTAATACTCACCTCTTGAAAAAAACATTATAGACTCTTGTGGCTTAGAGTGGCTTGGGCCTGGAATAAAAATGATCTGAAAATCTTCAAAGTACCAAAAACAACTGTCAGGTACTATGGTTTTAAGATTACTAAAAAGTATGCAATGTATTGATAACTACTGACAAGTATATTATATGTAAAAGACATTACACATATGTAAACATATATACACACACACTAATTTGCATATAAATTTATACATTTATAAGTAGAAGTTATTTATTTTACTGATATATTACACTATCTAATTTAATCTATCAATGACTTTATATGGTAGGTACAGTTATTACCTCCATTTTACATGAGGAAACACAATTTTGGTTAGATTAAGTGATTTGCCCAAGATCAGATTGAGTCTAAAGTCTCAAACTCTGGATAGATTTTTTTAATTCATCACATTAAATATTCAAAAGGCAATTGTTTTATTTATAGAAAGCATTCTAATTGTTATTCTTTTCATCAGAGTTTAAGATCTAATTAAGTTGAAAATCACAGTCAAAATAGTTAAATAGAAGAGAGAAGAACGCACCCATTATAGGATTCCATCCTATTTTATTTTTGCTGAACAAACACACACACACACACTCATATCTATAGTATGTATCTGTGTATATATAATGTTATATATAATACGTATTTATGTATATTCATATAACACGTTCTTTTAATGCATTTCTTAATTTCACATTTGTGTTGATAGACAATCTACTTTCACAGAACTAATTATGCTCTTCTTGATGACATTCTTTATTATCATCCATTACCTATAAATTTCATGAACTTTGTCATTTTATTTACTACTATATCTTCAGTGTTTGGCATAGTGGTTAACACATGACATTCAGTAAATTCATGGTCATTTTTTCATTTATTTGCATGTATATCCATATCTATGTGACTAGATTTTCAGTTCCTTACAGGCATAGGGAAACCCTTGTGGCTTAGTGGTTAAGAGCTATAACTGTTAACCAGAAGGTTGGCAGTTCAAATCCACCAGGTGCTCCTTGGAAACTTTATGGGGCAGCTCTACCCTGTCCTATAGGTTCACTATGCGTTGGAATCGACTTGAAGGCATCGGGTTTTTTTTGATTTACAGGCAAGGGGCATGCTGTATGCTGCTCCGGCACCTAAGCTGATGTGATATAGATAACAAATGTCCAATAATGGTTGTTATTTGATTGACAGCTCTGAAAAGCCTCATTATACTACCTTTTACTAGCAAAAATGTCTATACAAATGCAACCTTGTAGAAAAGGCCAGTGGATTCTGTGGGTTAGCAGGTGGTCTCTAAGCACATAGCTGTGTAGATGCACAATGATGCTAATCAGAAATGCTGAGTAACAGGTTTTATCCAGGTATCTCCAATGAATGACACAAAACACAATTT
The DNA here is from genome assembly GCF_000243295.1 of Trichechus manatus latirostris. NCBI lineage: Eukaryota > Metazoa > Chordata > Mammalia > Sirenia > Trichechidae > Trichechus > Trichechus manatus. The sequence goes on from NW_004443991.1 coordinate 7,084,746, forward strand.
GTAAATACTGTATTTTGAAAAGTACTAATTCACATGAAATGAAAATTCAAAAAAATGTAAGTCAATTAAATGTTTACCTTTGTTACTAGTGGTTTGGTCTGTTTCAGATTTTCAAATACGTATTGGTTTTGATTCCAGCGTACACCTAATTAACTCGTTACATTTCTTTATGGTTGCCTTTAGAGAGTTCTCTTTTCTTGTTTTAGTTGCTAATCTAGTTATTTTGTTCCTGTGGAAAACAGTTTCCCAGTTATTTAAAAAGTTAAAGTTAGAATTACCAACAATTCCACTCTTAGGTATAATCCCAAAAGAACTGAAAGCAGGAATACAAACAGATACTTGTAGACCAAAGTTCATTCCAGTACTATAGTCAAAATGTGGAAGTAGCCGAAAAGTTCATCAACAGGCAATAAACAACATGTGGTACATACCTACAATGACTTACAACTCAGCCATAAAGAGAAATGAAGTCCTGATACATGCTACTGCATGAATAAATCTTGAAAACATTATGTTGAGTGAAATAAGTTAGTCAAACAAGGATAAATGTTGTATGATCCCACATATATAAAATATCTAGACTTGGTAAGTGTTATATATATATATATATATACACACACACATATATATATACACTTACCACAGTAAAAAGAATACACATCTTTTATTCCTGCGAACGTAAATGATATATTACCATATAGATGTTGAGTGAAGACTACACAGGACAAAAATTACAGTAATCAATAGAAGTTCTAAATTATTTTTAAATGTAAAGTTTTAATTTCTCTACAAACCTTAAGCACTTACAAAATAAACAGAGAAATAATTAAATAAATAAATTGAAAAGCTTCATTGTAGCCTTATTTTATTTTCAGAAATGCTACTTACCCTCTGATATAGAGGTTGACATAAAAGAAATCATAATGGAATTTAAAAAATAGAAAATTTTCCTAAAATAAAATAAATATCAGTCTATAATGCTATTTAAAAATAGCTCTATCTACAGATATTTCTATTAGTAATCTGTTATTTAAATAAAACAAACAAAATATTAAAATATAGAGACTAGATAATAAACAGATAAGAATAAACAAAGTTCATACTTTTAAAAGTAGTGAATGAAGAGGTCATTTTGTTATGACTATATTTAAACAAGGTAAAGGTTGGCAAATTTAAAATCAAGCAGTAAGTGAAGAATTCTGAAAAAGGTAGAATTTCAGAAAGTAGTTGAATGAAAGAAGTAAGGTGTTTTGGTAACTTGTGAGGAAAGAGTGTTTACTAGAGAAGAGGTGAAGCTGGCAAGAGTCTTCAAAACAGGCAATGCTGGTCAAGTATTGCTGAAAGTGGTAGAAGAAATACACATAAAATATTTTTTTACAAAACACTAATATTTATGGCTTTTCAAAAGATTAAGAAAGAGATTAAGGGAAACACAGACAAACCAGCCAAAATCAAGGAAACACACATAAAGCAATAGAAGAATTCAGGAAAATAATACAAGAACAAAACATCAAAATAAATAACCAATTAGAAATCATACAAAAACAGCAACTAGAAATCCAAAAGATAAACAACAAAATTTCAGAAATGGATAACTCAATAGAAGGTTTTAGGAGATAATTTGAAACAATGGAAAATAGAATCAGTGAGATTGAAGACAAGTTCATGGACACCATTCTGTCTGAGGAAAAATCAGAGAAAAGTATGCAGAAAACCTACGAATTATGTGGGACACAATCTATCGAGAGCAAAAATTTGCCAGTGATCGGAGTTCCAGAACAGGGGGAAAAAATGGAAAACACAGAGAAAATTGTTAAAGATTTACTAGTAAAAAACTTCCCAAATATGAATGATGAAAAGGTAACCATCTAATAAGCTCAACGAACCTCATATAGGATAGATTCCAAGAGCTATTCACCAAAACATATCATAATCTCACATGCCAAAACCAAAGACAAAGAAAGAATCCTGAGATCAGCACAATAAAAATGAAGTCACTTACAAAGGGGAAAAAATAAGACTAAGTTCTGATTACTTGGCAGAAATTATGCAAGCAAGAAGTCAATGGGACAACACATATAAAAGCTTGAAAGACAAAATTGCCAACCAAGAATAGTATATCCTACAAAACTCTCTCTCAAATACAGTGGGGAAATTTGGACACTTCCAGATAAACAGAAAATAAGGGAATTCATAAAAACCAAATAAAATTTACAAGAAATATTAAGGGGAGTCCTTTGGTTAGAGAACCAAAACATCAGAAAACAACTAGAGTCTAGTACACAGGACACCATCAGCAAGATACCAGCCTTTGTAAAGAATGCTCAATAATAAAACAAAAACATAAAATTTAAAACAGGGAAACAGAGATGTCACTCTGTAAATGATGACATCAAAACAATAAAAGGAGAAAAATGGTGTATATCTAGAACTTTCACATGGAGAGGTCAAGATGATATCAAGTAAAAAAAGACTGGTTCAAACTTAGGAAGATAAAGGGTAAATTTCAAAGTAACCACAAAGAAAGTTAACAAAACTACTCATTAGAATAAAAAAGAAGAAAAACATAAAGCCTCAGTAAAAACAAGAACTATAATAAGAAAAGAAAATACACAACCATAAGGAACTCAACACAGGAGAATAAGAAGAGCAAAAAAAATGTCAACACTCTCAGCCCCCAAAAAACAACAACTGCAATATGACAGCAATAAATTCATACTTATCAATAATCACACTGAATGTAAATGGCTTAAATGAACCTGTAAAGAGATAGAGAGTGGAAGAATGGATAAAAAAGCATGACCCATCAATATGCTGTCTACAAGAGACACACCTTAGACACAAAGACATAAATATATATTGAAATCAAAAGACGGAAGAAAATATATCAAGCAAACTCTAACCAAAAAATGGCAGGAGTGGCAATACTAATCTCTACCACAAAAGACAAAGAAGAACATTAGAAAATGATTAATGGGAAAATCCACCAAGAAGACATAACCTTAATAAATATCTACACACTTAATGACAGGACTCCAAAATACATAAAAGAAACTCTACCAGCACTGAAAAGAGAAAGAGACAGTTACACAATAACAATAGGAGACTTCAACGCACCACTCTCAGTAAAGGACAGAACATCTAGAAAGAAACTCAGCAAAGATAAAGAAGCTCTAAAGACAAAAATCAAACAACTTGACCTGATAGACATATGTAGAACACTCCACCCAACAGTAGTGAAGTATATATTCTTTTCCAATGGACGTGGCTCATTCTTCAGAATAGACCACATTTTAGGCCACAAAGCAACCGTCAATAAAATCCAAAACATCAAAATAATACTAAGCATTCTCTCTGATCACAATGCCATAAAAGTAGAAATCAATAACAACAACAGCAAGGGAAAAAACATTGAATATATGAAAACTAAATCACACCTTGCTTAAAAACTACTGGGTAATAGAAGAAATCAAAGAGAGAATAAAAACATTCCTAGAATTAAATGACAATGAAAACACATCATACCAAAACCTTTGGGACAAATCAAAGGCAGTACTCAGAGGTCAATTTATAACAACAAACACACACATCAAAAAAGAAAAAAATGGGCCAAAATCGAAACTTTAGAACAAACTAGAACAAATAGAAAGAGAACAACAAAAGAAGCCCACAGACACCAGAAGAAAGAAAATAATAAAATTAGAGCAGAAATAAATGAAATAGAGTACAGGAAAACAATAGAACAATAGAATTAACAATATCAAAAGTTAGTTCTTGGAAAAAATCAACAGAATTGATAAGCCTTTGGCCAAAAAAAGAAAAAAGAGAAACAGGAGAGGAAGCAAATAATCCAAATAAGAAATGAGACAGGAGACATTACAATAGACCCAACTGAAATAAAAAGGATCATGAAAGAATACTATGAAAAATTGTACTGTAACAAATTTGAGAAGCAGTCTTGGTGGCACAGTGGTTAAGAGCTCATCTGCTAACCAAAAGATTGGCAGTTTGAATCCACTAGCCACTCCTTGGAAACCCTATGGGGCAGTTCTACTCTGTCCTACAAGGTCACTATGAGTCAGAATTGACTCGACGACAACAGGTTTTTTTTTATAGGAAATGGACAACTGTCTAGAAATACACTATCTACCTACCTAACACAAACTGAGATAGAAAATCTGAACAGACATATAACAAGAGAAGAAACTGAAGAGGTAATAAAAAAAACCTCCCAGCTAAAAGACCCCTGGCCTGGATGGCTTCACTGGAGAATTCTACCCAACATTCAGAGAAGAGCTCACACCAGTACTACTCAAACTATTTCAGAGCATAGAAAAGAAAAGGATACTCCCAAGTTCATGATATTAAGCCAGCATAGCCCTGATATGAAAACCAGAGACACTACAGAAGAAGAAAGTACAGATGAATATCTCTTATGAATATATACGCAAAACATTTCAACAAAATTCTAGCCAATAGAATTCAGCATTATATGAAAAAATAGTAATACACCACAACCAAGTAGGATTCATACCAGGTATGCAAGGATGGTTCAACATTACAAAATCAATCAACATAATCCACCACATGAATAGAACAAAAGAAAAGAATCACATGATCATCTCAACTGACCCTGTCCAACACCCATTCCTGATAAAAATTCAAAAGTCCGGTACTGATTCCTGATAAAAACTCTCAATAAAATAAGAATAGAAGGGAAATTCCTCAACATAATAAAGGGCATCTATACAAAAACAACAGCCAGCATTATCATTCTCAATGGAGAGAGGCTGAAAGCATTCCGCTTTAGAACAGGAACAAGACAAAGATGTCCTTTATTATCATTCCTATTTAACATTGTGCTGGAAGTCCTGGCTAGAAAATAAGCAAGGAAAAGAAATAAATGTCACCCAAATTGGAAAGAAGTAAAATTATTTCTATTTGCAGATGATATGATCCCTCACATAGAGAACCCCAAAGACTCCACATGAAAACTACTGGAACTAATAGAAAGATTCAGCAGAGTATCAGGATACAAGATCAACATATAAAAATCGGTTGGATTCATATACATAGACAACGAGAACTTTGAAAAGGAAATTAGGAAAGCAATACCATTTATAATAGCCCCTAAAAAAGATGAAATAACTTAAGAATAAATCTAACCAGGGATGTAAAAGAAAGAAAACTACAAAAAATGATTGCAAGAATCCAAGAGAGACTGACATAAATGGAAAAGCATACCATGTGTGTGGATAGGAAAACTCAACATTGGGAAAACGTAAGTTATAACCAAAGCAATCTACAGATAAGGAGCAATCCCGATTTAATACCAACAGCATTCTTTAATGAGATGGAAAAAGCAATCATCAACTTTATGTGGAAAGAGAAGAGGTTCTTAATAAGCAAATCATTGAAGAAACAGAACAAAGTAGGAAGCCTCACATTACTTAATCTCAGAACCTAATAAACAGCCACATTAGTCAAAACAGCTGGGTGCTGGTTCAATGACAGACAAAGAGACCAATGGAACAGAAATGAGAACCCAGACATAAATCCATGCACGTATAGTGAGTTGATTTTTGACAAAGGAGCAAAGTCCATCAAATGGGGAGAAGATAGTCCTTTTAACAAATGGTACTGGCAAAATTGGATGTCCATCCGTAAAAAATGAAACAGGACCCATACCTTACACCATACACAAAACTAACTGAAAATGGATCAAAGACATAAATATAAAACTTAAAATGATAAGGATCATGGAAGAAAAAATGGAGACAATGCTAGAGTCCGCAATACATGGCATAAATTCAATACAAACCATAACTAACAATACACAAATACTAGAAGATAAACTAAATAACTGATAGCTCCTAAAAATTAAACACTTACTCCCATCAAAAGACTTCACTAAAAGAGTAAAAATAGGACCTACAGACTGGGAAAAAGGTTTTGGCTATGACATATCCAACAAGGCCTAATCTCTAAAATCTATAGAATATTTCAACACCTCAACAACAAAAAGACAAATAATCCAATTTAAATACAAGCAAAAGGATGTGAACAGAGATTTCACCAAAAAACAAACAAACAAACAAAAAAAAACCTTAAGGTGGCTAACAGACACATGAGGAAATGCTCCAGATCATTAGCCATTAGGGAAATGCAAATCAAAACTACATTGAGATACCATCTCACCCTGACATTACTGGCATGAATCAAAAGAACAGAAAATAAGAAATGTTGGAGAGGTTGCAGGGAGATTGGAACTCTTATGCACTGCTGGTGTGAATGTAAAATGGTAAAACCACTATGGAAAATGATATGGTGCTGTGATGTTTAAGGCTGGGTATCACCTTGGCTGGAGCATAATTCTCAGAGGTTTGGCAGTTATGATGTAGTTAGGCAGCTATGTAAAGATGTAATCACCTCAGTAATGAGATCTGATATAATGCAATTACCTCCATGATGAGATCTGCTATGAGTAACCAATCGGTTGAAAGGTAGTTTCCTTAAGGTGTGGCCTGCATCCAATATATGAGGACTTTCTGGCAAAGCTCACTGGCTTTTGCTCACTCTGGATCCTCAAGTGACCCCTGGTTCATGTGACTTGAACTAGCAGATTAACTGCTGATCTTGGGATTCATCACCGTCCACAGTCCCTGAGCCAGTGGCCTACCATCTTACCTGCCCATATCAGGATTCATTGGCTTTTGCAGCCTATAAGCCAGAGGCCTGTTGTCTGACTTGTCTTTTTTGGTTTCTCCAGCCCCTGCAGCTACATTAGCCTGGAGATGCCTCCATCCTGACCCAAGGACTTGGGACTTTCCAGCCTCTACAAGTTTGTGAGCCATTTCCTTGATACAAATTCCTCATTCTTTTTCTCTCTTTCTGTATCCCTCTCTCTCTATATATATGTATACATGCTTCACTGGTTTTGATTCTCTAAAGAACACAGCTGAAGATATTTGGTACTGGGAGTGTTTCTAGAGAAACAAAATTGTAAGGATGAGTTTTCTAAATTGCTTCTCAAGTCTGGTTAGTCTTAAAGATGTTAATGACTCCACTTCCAATAGTAAAGAGGGCACTGCTAATCCATAGCGTAAGGTGGCAATAGAAATACGCAAAATATCACCACCAATAGATCAAATATTGGTGAGAGGTGAGGCTCTGGTGATCGAATGTTTGATACTTTTCTACAATTTTATCAGAATGAGAAGAATAAGGAAGCTTGGTGGTTCATCCTACTTTCTCTAGACAAAGTGGTGAAAGAAAGAGATGAGCTCAGGGCTTCAGAGTCACAGATCAAGTGCTGCATAAATGACTTTAAAATTTCCTCTTGTGCCTTGAAATAAAACCTTATTTCTTGCAGTAAAGAGCTGATATGGCTGAAAACCAAACCCAGAGACTTATTGTAAAAGTGGCTGAATTACAACATCAACTGAATTTCCAACCTCAAATGGTGTCTGAAGTTAAGTGAGGGCATTGATTGGGAAGAAATGGGATCCTGAAACGGGATAGGGACATATAGACAGACAATCAGGAGGTTGAGGACACTGAGCCCCAAAATTCTATTGAACTATTTCTGCCAACAGAACCAGTCTTCTCACTCCCATCTAAAGAGATTACTGCATCTTAGTCTGGTAAGCCACCCTTCTTACTAAAACCATGAGCCCATCAACCCCCATCTGATAAGATTAAACCAGCTGTGTCTGAAGACCCTTTGTCTGAGTCATCCCCTGGGGAGGGATCTGAATGCTACTCTGGCTTATTTATCAAGTGATTGGAAAAGCTGCTAATTTTGAGTGGCACCTAGAATAAGAGAAGGCTCTGAAACAGGTTCAGACTACTGTGCAAGCCGCTCTGACACTTGGGCCATATGATCCGGCTGATCTAATGGAGTTTGAAGTGCCAGTGATAGATAAAGATGCTATCTGGAGTCTTTGGAAGGACCGTATTGATGAATCACAGAGCGGATTCATGGGATTTTGGAGCAAAGCCCTGCCATCCTCTCCAGATAACTACTCTCCTTTTGAGAAACAGCTTTTGGCTTCTTACTTGGCCTTAGAAGAGACTGAACGCTTAATCATGGGCCACCAAATCACCACGTGGCCTGAGATGCCCATCAACTTGGTGTCAACTGACCCACAGAGTCATAAAATTGGATGTGCATGGTAGCACTCCATCATTAAATGGAAATGATATATACAAGATTGAGCCTGAGCAGGACCTGAAGGCACAAGTAAGTTGCATGAGGAAATTGCCCAAATGACCATGGTCTCCACTGCTATCACATTATCTGCTCTCTCCCAGTCTGCTCCTATGGCCTCATGGGGATCTCCTTATGGTCAGTTGACTGAAGAAGGGAAAACTCATGCCCGATTTGTGCAATATGTAGTCATCACTCGAAAGTGAACAGTGGCAGCACTACAGTCCCTTGCTGGGAACACCCTGAAAGAGAGTGGCAAGGAATATCTTCCCAATGTGCAGAATTCTGAACAATGCACCTGGTTGTTCACTTTGCTTGGGAGAAGAAATGGTCAGATGTGCAACTGTATACTGATTCATGGGCTGTGGCCAATGGTTTGGTTGATTGGTCAGGGACTTGGAAGGAAAGTGATTGCAAAATTGGTTTCAAGAGGTATGGGGAAGAGGTATGAAGAGGTATGTGGCTGGACCTCTCTGAATGGGCCAAAGAAAGGAAGATATCTGTGTCTTATGTGAATGATCACCAAAGGGTGATCTCGGCGGAGGAGGATTTTAATAATCAAGTAGGTAGGATGACAACTTCTGTGGATATCAGTCAACCTCTTTCTCTAGCCAGTCCTGTCATTGCCCAATGGGCTCATGAATAAAGTGGCTATGGTGGCAGGGATGGAGGTTATGCATGAGCTCAGTAACATGGACTTTCACTCACCAAGGCAGACTTGGCTACAGCCACTGCTGTGTGCCCAATCTGCCAGCAACAGAGACCAATGCTGAGTCCCTAATATGGCACCATCCCTTGAGGTGATCAGCCAGCAACCTAGTGGCAGATTGATTACATTGGACTGCTTCCATCAAGGAAAAGGCAGCGTTTTGTTCTTACTGCAATAGATACCTATGTGTCTTCCTTGGATACAATGCTTCTACCATCTGTGGACTTACAGAATGCCTTATCCACCATCATGGTATCTCACATAGCATCATCTCGGATCAAGGGACTCATTTCACAGTGAGTGAAGTGTGGCAATGAGTTCATGTTCATGGAATTCACTCATCTTACTTTGTTTCCCATCATCCTGAAGCAGCTGGCTTGGTAGAACAATGGAATGATCTTCTAAAGACACAATCACAGCACCAGCTAGGTTACAGTACCTTGTAGGGTTGGAGTAATGTTCTCCAGGAAGCTGTATACGTTCTAAACCAGTGTCCAATATATGGTACTGTTTCTCGAATAGCCAGGATTCATGGGTTTAGGAATCAAGGAGAGAAAATGGGAGTGGCACCACTCACTATTACCCCTAGTGATGCACTCACAAAATTTTTGCTTAGTGTCCCCACGATCTTATGCTCTGCAGGGCTAGAGATCTTAGTCCCAAAATGAGGAATGCTGCAACCAGGACACACAACACTGATTCCATTGAACTGGAATTAAGAATGCCACCCAGGCACTTTGGGCTCCTTATGCCTCTGGATCAACAGGCAAAGAAAGGATTTACTGTATTGTGTATTGACTGGTGGAATGTTCATGATTTCCAAGTGGAAATTACATTGATATTACATACTGGAGGTAGAGAAGATTATGTTTGGAATACAGGTGATCCCTTACTACAGTGTCCTATGATTAAAGTCAATAGAAAACTACAGAAACCCACTTCCGGCATTACTACTAATGGCCCATACCCTTCATGAATGGAGATTTAGGTCACCCCACCAGGCAAAGAATCACAATCAGCTGAGGTGCTTTCTGAGGGCAAAGGGAATATGGAACAGGTAATGGAAGAAGGTAATTCTAAATATCAGCAAAAACCATGTGACCAGTTGCAGAGACAAGCGCTGTAATTGTTATGATTATTTCTTCCTTGTATGTGTGCATCAAATATTTTTGTTTTCTTCACTTATAAAATATAAGATGTAAACAGGGTTAGTGCATTTTCAGTTGTACACATATTAGCTGTACCATGTTATGTGCAAGTATGTCTTCATAATTGTCTCTATTTAGAGATTATATAAGGCTTAGGGAGATGTGTACTGGTGCCAAGTTGACAAAGGGTGGATCATGATGTGAAGGTTGTGTATCAACTTTGCTGTACAATATTTCTCAGTGGTTTGGCAGTTATGATGTAGTTTGGCTGCTATGTAATGATGTTATCATCTCCATGATGTAATCTAATATAATGTGTTCACCTCCATGATGAGATCTGTAATGAGCAGCCAATCCATTGAAAGGGAGTTTCCTTGGGGGTGTGGTCTGCATCCAATATATTTGTACTTTCTGACAAGCTTCACTGGCTTTTGCTTACTCTGGATCTTCATCTGAGCTCCAGTTCCTGGGACTTGAGCTAGCATCTTACCTGCCGATCTTGGAATTCGTCAGCCCTTGTAGCCTATGAACCAGGTCTGCTATCTGACCTACAGATCTTGGGTTCACTAGCCCCTGCAGCTACGTGAGTCAGGAGACGCCTGTAGCCTCACCCATGGACTTGGAACTTTTGAGCCTCTACAACCGCGTGAGCCCTTTCTTTGATATAAATTCCTCTCTCTCTCTGTCTCTGTCTCTCTGTCTCTCTCTCTCTCTATATATATATATATAAACACATACACTTCACTGGTTTTGCTTCTCTAGAGAACTCTGCCTAAGACAGACACCTCCCTAAAAAGCTGGATATATAAATATTATATGATCCAGCAATCTCACTCCTAGGAGTATATCCTAGAGAAATAAAAGCCATCACATGAATAGACATATGCACATCCCTGCTCACTGCAGCATTATTCACAATAGCAAATAGACAGAAATAACCTAAATACCCATTGATGGATAAAGAAATTATGGCACATATACACAATGGAATACTACATAACCATAAAAACAATGATGAATTCGTGAAACATCTCCCAGCATGGATGAATCTGGAGGGCATTATGCTGAGTGAAATAAGTCAATCACAAAAGGGCAAATATTGTATGAGACCACTCGTATAAAAACCCAAGAAAAGGTTTATACACAGGAAAAAAAAGCAATTTTTGATGGTTAGGAGGGAAGGGAGGGGTGAGGAGGGGAAATCACTAACTAGATAATAGACAAGTGTCAACTTTGGTGAAAGGAAAGACAACACATAATACAGGGGAAGACAGTACAACTTGACCAAGGCAAAGCCATAGAAGCTTCCTAGACACATCCAAACACTTTGAGGGACCAAGTTACTGGGGCTGAGGGCTGCGGACCATGGTCTTGGGAGACATCTAGGTCAACTGGCATAACAGAGTTCATAAAGAAAATGTCTACAATGATGAGTCCATGAAATATATTATAACAAGGAAGGTATTGTGCTGAGTGAATTTAGTCAGTCGCAAAAGGACAGATATTGTATAGGACCACTATTATATGAACTCAAGAAAAGGTTTAAACACAGAAGAAAATATTCTTTGATGGTTACGAGGGTGGGGAGTGGGGGAAAGGAATATTCACCAACTAGATAGTAGACAAGAATTATCTTAGGTGAAGGGAAGGACAGCACACAATATAGGGGAAGTCAGCACAACGAGACTAAACCAAATGCTAAGATGTTTCCTGAATACAACCAAACACTTCAAGGGACAGAGTAACTGTGGCAGGGGTTTGGAGACCATGGTTTCAAGGGACATCTAGGTCAATTGGCATAACAAATTTTATTAAGAAAATGTTCTGCATCCCACTTTGGTGAGTGGCATCTGGGGACTTAAAAGCTAGCGAGCAGCCATCTAAGATGCATCAATTGGTCCCAACCCACCTGGAGCAAAGGAAAACGAAGAACCCACCAAAGACACAAGGAAAATATGAACCCAAGAGACAGAAAGGGCCACGTAAAGCAGAAACTCCATTAGCCTGAGGCCAGAAGAACTACATGGTGCCCGGCTACAACCAATGATCACCCTGACAGGGAACACAACAGAGAGTCCCTGATGGAGCAGGAGAAAAGTAGGGTGCAGAACTTAAATTCTAGTAAAAAGACCAGACTTAATGGCTTGACTGAGACTGGAGGGACCCCAGAAGACATGGCCCATAACTGAAATCATTTCCTAGGCCAACTCTTCAGACAAAGATTAGACTGGATATGGGACATAAAATACTTGTGAAGAGTGTGCTTCTTGGCTCAAGTAGATACATGAGACTAAATGAGCAGCTCCTGTCTGGAGGTAAGATAGGAGGATGGAGAAGGTCAGGAGCATGGGAGATCCAGGGTGGAAAGGAAGAGTATGCTGTCATAGTATAGGGAGAGTAACCAGGGTCACATAACAGTGTGTGTGTAAATTTTCATATGAGAAACTGACTTGAATTGTAAACCTTCACTTGAAGCACAATTTTAAAAAAAAGAAAAAATGTTCTACTTCTTACTTTGGTAATTAGCTTCTGGGATCTTAAAAGCTAGTGATCAGCCATCTAAGATTCATCTATTGGTCCCTTCCCATCTGCAGCAGGGGAGAAGGGGGGGAAAAAAAAAAACAAAAACAAAAACAAAGACACAAGGAAAATATTAGTCCAAATGACTAATGGACCATGTAAACCACAGCCTCCACCAGCCTGAGCCCAGAAGAACTAGATGGTGCCCAACTACCACCACTGACTGCTCTAACCAGGATCACAATAGATGGTCCCAGACAGAGTGGGAGAAAAATGTAGAAAAAAAATAAAATTCACAAAAAAAAAAGACCAGACTTACTGGTCTAACAGAGACTAGAGAAACCGCAGAGTCTATGGACCCTGGATACCCTGCCAACTCAGAACTGAAGCCATTCCTGAAGTCCACCTTTCAGTCAAAGATCAGACAGGCCTATAAAACAAACAATAACACAGGTGAGGAACGTGATTCTTAAATCAATCAAGTATATGAGACCAAGTGGGCAAAAACTTGCTCAAAAGAAAAGAAGAGAAGGTAGGAAGGGACAAGAAAACTGGGTGAGTGGACACAGAGAACCCAGGGTGGTAAGGGAAAGGAGGAGAGTGCTGACACATTGTGGGAATTGCTATCAATGCCACAAAATAATCTATGTATAAATTGATGAATCAGAAATTAATTTTGCACTGTAACTTTCTCCTAAAACCCAATAAAATTAATACACACACACACACACACATATATTTTAAGTAAAGGGTATAAGAGCATGGTCTTGTTTTGCAGTGAAATTTTGACACTACAACACTGAAAGGTATTTTTGTAAGGGATTTGCAACCACACTTTGATATAGCTTGAACTGGCCTTTGGAGCCCTGGTGGCATGGTGGTTAAGAGCTCAGCTGCTAACCAGAAGGACAACAGTACAAATCCACCAGTCACTCTTTGGAATTCTATGGGACAGTTCTATTCTGTCCTATATGGTCACTGTGAGTTGAAATACACTTGACCTCACTGGGTTGGTTTGGGTTTGGGGCCTTTGAGAAAAAATTGTACAGAGTAGGAGAGAAAAATAATATAGGTATCATTTACTGAGCTTTATTGTTGTTAGGTGCAATCAAGTTAATTCCTACTCATAGCAATCCCATGTGACAGAGTAGAACTGTCCCATACGGTTTTCTTGACTATAATTTTTATGGAAGCACATCACTAGGTCTTTCTCCAGAAGATCTGCTGAGTGGGTTCAAACCACTAACCTTTCTGTTAGCAGTCAAGTGCTTAACCATTTGTGCCACCAGGGATCCTTACTTTATGTAATCTTCACTCTACGATTCTCGTTTTACGTATAAGGAACTTGAGAGGCAGAGTGATTAACAAAATCCCCATTGTCTGAGAATGGAAGACTTAGAATTTGATTCCAGGTATAATACCAAAGGCAGCATCTAGATGACTCTGTATTTCATGTCAAGGAGTTTGGACTTAATGGTTTAAGAAAACAAGGATCCATTGCAGGTTTTTGAACAGGTTCTATGATTCCCTTAAGAATAGCTGTGCCCACTGTGATCCTGGGTGATTTAAATCTGGTAACATTAAAATGTCATTCCCGAATCCACTTATATGAGCACTTTCACTTCCAAAGTATACATAATTATAATGTTTAAAAAAAGGTAAAGAATCTTCAGCAGTCTTTCCACTGAAACTCTACTATTGTACTAAAAATGTTTGTCCTGGGAAACCTCCTCCTATTTTCTTTTTTTGTGTTTTCATTGTTATCCAGATTCATTAAATGCCCAAGATAGTGCCAGAGATTTCAGCACTCATACTATTGAGTAAACTGTCCCCTTCATGTCCAATATCAATAGTTCAAAATAATGTCATAGTTACATACAGTCTACTTATCACTATGAAAGCTGCAATTTCTGATGCATCAAAGTGAAACATTTAATAATAAAATATCTTGGTGATAGGTTATTGTCTTGGTCATCTAGTGCTGCTATAACAAAAATACCACAAGTGGATGGCTTCAACAAAGAGAAATTTATTATCTCACAGTCTAGCAGGCTACAAGTCCAAATTCAGGGCATCGACTCCAGGGAAAGGCTTTCTGTTCTCAGCTCTGGAGGAAGATCCTTGTCATAAATCTTCCCCTGGTCGAGGAGCTTCTCAGCACAGGTACCCCAGATCCAAAGGATGCACTCTCCTGCTCTTCATTTTTGATTCTATGAGGTCCCCATGCCTCTCTGCTCGCTTCTCTCTTTTATATCTCAAAAGAGATTGGCTTAAGACACTATCTAATCTTATAGATAACATCAATACAACTGCCACTAATCCATCTCATTACATCATAGTGATAGGATTTACAACACACAGGGAATTCACATCAGATGACAAAATGGTAGACAATCAAAGAATACTGGGAATCATGACCTAGCCAAGTTGACAGATATTTTGAGGGGACACAATTCAATCCATTACAGTTATCATCAATCCATCGTCATCAACATACCAATAGAAAAAATAGGGAAGAATTCAATAAGAACATTTGAGAAAAAAATATTTGTTAATTCAACCTTTAATCTAGATCCCCAACAACTGAATGAGGAATAACCAATTGCCACCAAGTCAACTCTGACTCATGGTCATCCCATGTGTCTCAAAGTAAAATTGTGTTCTATAGGGCTTTCAGTGGCTGATTTTTAGAAAGTAGGTCACCAGACATTTCTTCTGAGGCAACTCTGGATGAACATGAACCACCAACTTTTCAGTCAGCAGGCAAGCACATTAACCATTTACACCACCCAGGGACTAAATGAAGAATACAGCCCTACAAGTACGACAGAAGTCATTTTCAACCATTTCTTGATGTAGTTTCTGAGTTGTACAACAGGAACCAACACTGCTTATACAAACAATTAATTTTTTGTGAGTATATTGCAAAGAATAAATAGGAATCAAAGTCATCAGGACATAGCGTAGTCCCAGAAAACGTCCCATGATTTTCATCTGTGTACTTGACTAAAACTGGATTATAGACTTCCACTTGGAGTCAAGATGAATTAACAAGGACCAGGTTGATTCTCCTACCTGAAACAACTAAAAAATTGGACAAAATACTTGAAAATAAGAAACACTCTAAACACTAGAAATCAAGTAGCAAAGTACAGTGATCCCTTGGAAACAAAAATCAAATAGGGTGAGCCCTAAAATTGCCCCAGCTTACTGCTTGATGAGTTTCCATGCAGTAGTGGGGGGCCCAGGCAGAACAGGGAGTTCCCAGAGAAACAAAGGAACCTTGTGCTTGCTAAGGCATAACCCCCCAGAACACTCCCGTTATGCCAGAACATTTCACTTGCTGCCTCTGGAACTTCATCGCAGCTACAGATACTAATCTCTGACTGATGCTGTGCTTTTGTGTCATTCTCAGGAGACAATGCTATAACTTCCAGAGAAGAAAAAAAAAAAAACCAATGTTTTTCCTCTTCCCACTCCAGATTGGACATTTGGACCTCCATCTTATTTTTCAGTCTCCCTCACGTAATTAGAGTATTTGGATGCTGGGCAGCCAAAACAACCTATGTCCACTACATATATGAAATAAACACAGCAAGAATTATTGAATTTTTTCTATGTGAAAACTCTAGGCATTTTACATAGATGACCTCAGTAAAACTTTACAACACCACCATGAGATTAGATAACGTTATTACGCTCAGTTTTACACAGAAGAAACTTAAGATTTAGAGAGGTCAGATAATTTGCACCTATCTACACGAGTCACTGTGAGTCAGAATTTACTTGACGGCAACTGCTTTTAGTGAGCTGTGAATTCAGAATTCGATTAGTTTGAACTCTTATCCACTGTATAAAACACCTCTCAAACAACTGTAGCATTGGTTGCAAAGATGCCCAGGGGAAGGAATGTGGCTCCATCAGCAAAAATGCATCTCTACCCCAGAAAAACAATTAAAAATAAGTGAAAAAATTTCTATTCATTTTTGTTTATTTCTTGCCAAACTTAATGCTTTTCACATAGTATATATTAATAAATTGTTCCACAAATGCTTATTAAATGCCGAGCTCACAATGACTTAAGAAAGACAGATCTGAGGCAGAAGAAGTTCTTAATACTGAAAGAATCCTCTCCAAATAAGGTTCAAGGAAGCATTTTGATCCTCCAAACTGCCATGATATAACATTAGGTACAAATTTAGAAGCATGGAATCATTTGTATTTGCCTTCTCAGGACAAATGGAATTGCAGCCTGAGGAAAAGACACACTTCTGAATAGCTTCGGAATGTGACTTTGGGCACTTAAACTGTCTCCTGAGTATCACTAGAATCACAGAGAGAGACAAACATGCAGCCGATAGAGCCACAATACAAGGACTAAATGATAAAGGAGCTGCGTGACAGATGAATAGAAAGGGCCACCTAGTCCTAGTGTGACAATCAGAGGGGATATTGTGATACAGACCAAGTCCCTGCAGGTTAATGAAAGGGACAGAAAAACCTAACAGGGAAAAGGCAGAAAACTGACAAAAGGTTGAATGATAAAATGTAGAGGAATACTGAAAGGGCACAATATCTCTCTAGGAGGCCACACAAAAGATGACTAGTAGACACTTGATCACAGTCTCTAACTTTAAGCTAAAAATATAAGTGAAGTTAGGGAGTTATTCAGAGTCCCCTGAATGGAGTAGGGAAAAGATCAGTGTTTGAGAGCTAAAGAAAATGTACTGAGGTTAAATTTGGGGGCCTTTTTTTAAAAATAATTTGAATGATTGGACAATAGCTCAACTCCCAAGGACCCCAAAACCAAACCAAATCCTTTGCCACTGAGTCAATTCTGACTAATAACAACCCTTATAGGACAGAGTAGAACTGCCCCATAGGATTTCCAATGCTGTAAATTTTTACGGAAGGAGACTGCAACATTTTTCTCCTTTGGAGTGGCTGAGTTTGAACTGCTGACCTTTTGGTTAGCAGTCAAACATTTAACCACTGCACCACCAGGGCTTCTTATCTCCTAAGGGAAGTCAATGAATTGATCTTACTACATACATCCTAAGAAAGGTCAGAGAGGACATTAGCCAAACTGAAGGATTAAATTGTTATCAAAGTGATAGGGATGGCTGAGATCATTTTTTATCAAAAACCAAAGATTCTATGACTTTTTAAAAATAATTCCAAATGTTTAGTTTGTTTGGTCAAACGTAACGACTCTTTTTGGGCCTTTTAAAGATTACTAGTTCACAATGAAAGTTCAAGTTTAAATGAGTATGAGTAATGTATGGGCATGCATTGAGTATTAAATACATATCCATAAAAGAGTCTACAAAATGGATTATGATGAGTAAAGGCTAACTCTATGGATTCAATAAGCATGTATTTAGTGTATGATAGCCTCTCTGAATGCATACCAATCAGCCATATAAATGTAAGAATATGACTAGACTCCCACTAAATACTCCCACGTACTCACTATAGATTCTGTTTTGAAGTGTTTAGTTCATTCTGCACTCTCCTGGGTAAAGAAACGTTGTTGAATATTACTTGTAAACACATTTACTGGCAATTTCACCTAAATCCTGTATGCATAATGGATCTCAAAAAAATATTTTAATTAGAAATGGGGGAAATGAAGGTCACTCTCACTTGCATTGTCAACCTCAAAGTAATCATGCAGACAGGGTCTGATTAATAAAAAAAAGTCTTCGTATCAATTATTATTTCATTCGGCCAGGGAACTTGGCCTTTGGGGCACTGGTATAATTCCAATATGTATTATTTTTTCAGAGAGCTCCTAATCTTTAATTTGCTTTTTTACAACCAAACAAAACTCAAACCACTTCCTGCCTTTCTCATAAGCAGCAAATTTGAAAGTTTATCCCTGTTTCATCTACCTAGAAAGCACCTACTTAGCTTTGTATGATGAGTGTAGTCTGTACACAATAAGTAAAAATAATATATACTTTACTACACACAAGACATATAGCATCTGTATTAACAATTACAAAAGTCATATGAATAAATTATTAGCATTTTACCAACATTGCAAATGAAGAAATTTACCCTAAGAGGAGTTTATAACTTGCACTAGATCTTATGGTTATTTGAATGACAGAACCAGAACTTGACTTCAGATCTATCTGAAGTCAATGTTCATGCCCTTAGACACTCTGCTATATTGTCTCGTATGTATGTCATAGATACTTACACTCCCCATAACAGGAATAATATTTGACTACATTTCATTCTCCTTCTGTGAAGGTAGCAAACTCTTTTTGAAGTCAAGGATAATTTCCTATTAATCTCCATATCACAGTATAATATTTGACATTTTTTAGATAGTTAAAAATTGATGCATACGTGGTCAATAAAGACTTGAAATAGAAAACGCCTTCTCCTTCCATTATATTATAGGTAAGACTTTAATTCCTTGTAATTATGATGCACTCTATCATTTTAGAAAGAGTCTTTCAGCTCTGTTTTAACTGTCACGCATCCATAACCTTGACCTGACCCTTTGTGTCTGATCACACGATTGTGTAATATAATAATGGCTTTTGAGGCAAGAATTATGGTTTCAAATCCTGACTCCTGAGGGCCTTTGTGAAACTGGGAAGGTTTTTAAATGTGTTGAGTAAAACTTTCTAATAAAAAAAGAAGAAGATATAAATGCTACCTCTTTGCAGATATTACTGTGATGATTAAATGAGAGAGTCTACAAACAGTGCAAACAGTAGGCAGTCAATAAAGACTAATACACCCCTTGTCCTCTATTCTGGTGTATCGTATTGCCAGAAGAGCTTTAACTGAGAAATGAGAAGTGTCGAATTTAACAAACTTGAAGAAATACATATCAGTGCCTGGCACCACTGTCTACCAAGTCTAGTCTGGATTCTTGCTAGAGTTACATGCTGATCTAATAACTATAAGGATACTAGGTCTCTGCTCTCTCATGGTCCCAACTCTAGTGGGAAAGACAGACAATGCAAACAGGTAATTATAAAACGATGTGTCCTGTGCCACAATAATAGAGTGAACAGGGTATTATGGGAACACAGAGAAAGGAACAATTAAATGCCCAAGGACAGAGTAACCTCAGATAGGCTAATTTAGAGGAACAATTAGTAAAACACCCATAATTTTCCAAAGAGCAGGTAACATCTCTTGTGTGCTCATTAGACAAAGAATATACCAAATGCCCAGAACTTCTTGTAAGCAAGAACATGACCAGCTTTTACTGTAGTGCAGCAAAGACCCACAAGCACAGGAGCAATTTTCTTTAGTATTAATTTTATAATGCAATTTATAGACAAACAAAACTTCAGGTTCACAGGCCAAAACTCATGAAAAATGTATTGAACCTGCAGGATGAAAGCAATGAGGTCAACCATGCTGCTTTAAAAGTACCCAAAACCTTCAGCAGAGAACACTGACTTCGACTACACCATTTGAGAATGGATTCCATGAGTCTTACTTTTATGAAGTGTCTCAAATTGGTGCCACCACTGAGTTTCATCTGAATTCTTGTAAAAAAGAGTAAATGTAAACATAGTCAAAGGGCGAAAGGGAGGAGTTTTCCCTTGAACACGAGGCCGGATTTCAAATCTCTTACCAGCAAAGCCAGTGTAAGAATGTCACCAGAATTCATGGTATGTTTGTATAGATTTACCTCAGCTCTTCCTGAGTTTATCTTTTGTGGATTTAAAGAGCATTGCATGAAGTTAAACAAGCTTTGAATTGCTTAAAGGGTAAAGAAGAAAATTGCATGTATTTTATCTTCCAAATTTTAAACTATGGAAAGATAATTGGAGAAAATCAGGTTTTGGTTTTCTTCATTTCCCATCTCTGTGCCTGTTTTCTCATCTCTGAAATGAGGTGGTTTGACTACCATTGGGATTCTACAATTTATTTCTATTTCTAGAGAATTGAGATATTCAGTGTAACCAGCTATCTTTTCTGCTTTAAAGAACTGTAGTGACAAATCCTGCATTACAGATAAAGACTGAGTGAATCATGATGGTGTAGTGACTAAAATAAAAAGAAAAAATTCTTACAATGATTTCAGCTTTTCCCACAGTGGTATAATGAAGTTATTTATTTGTTTTTAAATTTCTGTTGAGTTGACATAGATAATTTATTTTAAAATGTAATGACACATCTGCATGCTACATACACTAGCAGATTTATTAAGGTTATTCACAAGTCATTGTTTAATAAGGCACTGATTATTGAATGTTTGCTATGTGCTAGGCATTGCTAATCCCTTTACATGTATTATTTCATTTCATCCCCATAGCAACCTTATGTGGTAGGTATTATAATTGTCTCTATTATCAGATGATGAAACTAAGGCATAAAGAAAGGAAGTGACTTGCCCAAGGACACAGAGCTCTGGGGATATGTGCCATTAAAATATGGAAGTATAAAGGCCTCTGTGCTGCATGTTGAGACTTGTCCCCAACATGTTGAGACTTGTCACGACTTGTTTTTCCAAACCTGTTACTGATTGGCTTGTTTACCTGAATTCCTCCTCCCTTGCCTGAAACTTACTGTTATTCACCCAAAGCCCATTGTTCTCTTATTTGCTTCACTGCTTGTTGTATTGACTATAAAATAAACTCCTGGGACTGAAGCCAGGGTTCGACTCCTCAGAGTGACCCTCCTGGCCCCACTTCTCTGTAAGAGTCGTGGCATTGGTTATTGTCTCCGCTGTCCCGACAACCATCACCGCTGCGACAGATGGTGCCCCGTGTGAGGGGCTGCGACAGATGGTGCCTCGTGTGAGGGCGTTGCGATACAGAGCTAATACATGTCAGATACAGGATTTGTACCTAAGCCTTTTTTGATTCCGCAGCTCAAATCCCTGTTCTTAATCATAGCCTTCAGGCATAGCACTAATAGCAGGCTTTCACTCTTTATAGTTCTGTGTTACGTGGATGTTGTACAAAAGCTCATTGCGTTTGTGGATAGCAAAAATAACAGATATTTCTAAATTTAAGCTACTGGTTTTGTGGATAAAACATATAATCATTCCATGAAGATAGAGACTGGGCCTGATTTTACCACCATAATGTTCACCACAAGTAACAAGCATCTGGCATATAGTAAACTCATAATGGGCACATAATATCCACGTTTGCCAAATCAATGCATTTTAGTGGACTGACAAAAAACAAAACAAAACAAAAAATGGGTGTAATAAAATCAATTCACACTCTATTCTATGGTATTTACACAAGTGAAAAGATAAGCATGGGTTTACAAGAACAGACCAAATTAGTTTAATAACATAGCAATAAAATCCAACCACGCTACTGCTGATGGAGAGTGGGCGCGCTAATGACTAGTGACTAGTACTGGCCTTGTAAGCAAGCATATGAATGCTACACTCTGTGCCAACGGTGGCTCAGAAGTCTTCCTCTATACTAGTGGTTTTACTTATTTATTTATTTTAATTAAGCACTGGTACTTTTTGTTAAAACAAAATCTCATGCAGAAGAATAAGTGAATAAAAATGGCAGCAGTAGACCCAAAGCAGAGTCCCTGGGTGACGCCAACGGTTGTGCTCAACTACTAACCATAGCCTCGCCACTCGAACCCACCTAGAGGTGCCTTGGAAGACAGGCCTGGAACTCTGCTTCTAAAAGGTCACAGCCTGAAAACCTTATGGAACAGTTCTACTCTGCACACATGAGGTCACCATAAGAGGGAATCGACTCAACACAACTAACAACAACCGATGCAAAGCACTTGGCTTTTAATGCAGAAGGCTGTGTAGAACCTATAGAAGTCTTTGAAGTTTGAGAGTCACTCTTCTTTAAACAGTTCAGATAGAGATAAGATGTTTTCTCCAAAAATACCCACACGTACAACTAGTATTTTGATTTTACAACCAACACAATTTTTTTTTTTTTTTTTTAAATCAAAGAATGTGGCTTTGGTCTCAGGTTTTCAAAAACTGGTTTATTCTCTCCACCAAAAGCCATACTTCCAAATTACCTGTTTTACACACTAGAACTAGACAACATTCCCTGTGAAATTTTATCTAATAGAAATCTTGATTTTCCCTCTCCTGAGAGACTCTCACTCATGTACTGTGAGATACTCCTATGCTGCCTATATGATGATTTTTCCCTCTCTTGCCAGCTTGGGGTTGAAGTGTCTTATTAAAAATTCCTTACTGACTTGCATTAATATAAATCAGTAGGTAGAGAACATAATCCAGTAGAAAGTACAAATTTTTATTCAAATAATTCTACTACCATAATTATCTTTTTTGAAGAAATTAAATGTACATTATTATCCTTGATGTGCCACAAATTATAAAAACAAAAATTTCACTTGTAAGTTTCTGCAGTTCGCAAGTAATTAGCCATATTGCACCCTGGAAACTAAAATTAAATACATAAATTAAACCAGCAGGGGAGATGATACCATTGTAAAGAGGGTCCGGATTTAGTTCAGTGTGTCATACCTGAGGCTCAGCCCGAGAAGAGCCCTCCAGGCTTCGCGAGACAAAACCAAAGCCGGCTTCCTTCAGACCTGGGCTCATGACTGGACAGCAATCTCCTGACACTCCACTAAAGGAAAGTTCTATCTCTGATCAAATACGACTTACGTAGACAGATCTCTTTTGCCTGCTTCAGAGCATTGTTTAGTTCCTTAATCTGTGTGATACTCGGAGTGTGAGTTCAGCAGCAAGGTGTTGCATAAATTCAGTTACAGCTAATATTCTTTACAATTTCTATAGATGAAACTTTCAGATCTTTTTTTTAGAGTTCTAAGGATGAAGACAGAGCCCTGGTGGCAAAGTGGTTAAGAATTCGGCTGCTAACCAAAAGGTCGGCAGTTCAAATCCACCAGCTGCTTACTGGAAACCTTATGGGGCAGTTCTACTCTGTCCTATAGGGTCACTATGAGTCGGAATGGACGCTATGGCGATGGTTATGTGGTCATTAGGAGTCCCTGGGTGGCGCAAATTGTTAAGCTCTCAAGCACTAGGTCAGCCAGCCGCTCCTTGGAAACCCTTTGGGGCAGTTCTACTCTATCCTATAGGGTCACTATGAGTCAAAATTGACTAGATGACAATGGGTTTATATGGTCATAGGAGCCCTGGTGGCACAGTGGTTAAGAGCTCGGTTGCTAACCAAAAGGTCAGTAGTTTGAATCCACCCAGCCGCTCCTTGGAAACCTTTTGGGGTAGTTCTATTCCATCCTATAGGGTTGCTACGAGTCGTAATTGACTCGATGGTAACAGGTTTGGTTTGGTTTGGTAAGGACGAAGACATGGAAACATACCAAGAACATTTACCATTCTTCTTATTGGAAGTAGCTTTGGGTTGAACTTACAATGTTTGTATCAGGTACATTTAATGATAATTTCCCCCAGTTGACAAGACTAGGGACTACTCTCTCTACTAGTTAATGCCACTTAGCTGGATGAAAATATCAGTCTGACACTAAGCTTAAAAGCAAAAAATAAATAAATAAATAAAAAGAAACTGGAAGTCCCATGTAACATTTTGTCCCCTCTCTATGGTCATTGGAGCCCCGGTGGCCCAGTGGTTAAGAATGAAGCTGTTAACCAAAAGGTAGGCAGTTCGAATCCACCAGCTGCTCCTTGGAAACCCTAGGGGGCAGTTCTACTCTGTCCTATAGAGTCACTATGAGTCAGAGTTGACTCTATGGCAATGGTTATATGGTCATTAGGAGTCCCTGGGTGGCGCAAATTGTTAATCTCTCAAACACTGGCTGAAAAGTTGGCAGTTCAAACCCACCCAGAGGCACCTCTGAAGACTGGCTTGGAGATTTGCTTCCAAGAGTTCACAGCTTTGAAAACCCTATGGAGCAGTTCTATTCTGCACACATGGAGTCACCATGAGTAGGAACGGACTAGATTGCAATTAACAACAACAACATAGTCATTATTTCTGATAATATGGGTGTTAGGTAACAAAATGTTTCTACTTATCTGATTCTTCCTGTTTGAATCCCAGTCATAGTTTGAGACACAACTTCAACATAGCCTGTTCAGACTACAGAAGGCAAAGTGGAAGGTAAGGAGGGTATCTCATTAGAAATGCTGGACCACAACCTCATCTATTATTACCTATCTATATCCCAATACTCAGTCAACCGATGTTCATTTCAACCACATGCTGTTTTATTATAAAATCTGTATTACTAGAGAAGTAATATAATTAATATAAAATCTGTATTATTATTAGGGGCTATAGGGTGCAAGCTACTTATCTTTTTTATCATTGCTTAATATAAAACCCATGGGAATGGTCACAAAGCCTGAAGATCTTTGTATCTTATTTTAATGCCCACTAGAGAGCACCCCTCATGGAAGTGGCAAAAAAACAACCAAGCGGAATTAGCTTGTAAGTTAACATGAGTTAGCCTCTACTGTTGGCAACCCCTGTGCTAGCAAAATGAGTGCATCTTGGCAAGAATGGGGGTTATTTACGGGTCCAGCATCATGGGTTTACACTCACCAAGGCTAATCTAGATATTGTCACTGCCTAATGTCCAGCCTGCCAGATACAGCATTATCCCTTGAGGCAACAAACTAGTCAATTAATGGTAAATTTTGCCTCATAGCGACTCTATAGGAGAGAGTAGAACTGCCCCATAGCATTTCCAAGGCTACAATCTTTATGGAATCAGATTGCCACATCTTTCTCCTGTGGAACGACTGGTGGATTTGAACCACTGACCTTTCGGTTAGCAGCTGAGCACTTAACAACTGCTTCACCAGGGATCATTAAATTGACTATGTTGTTGTTAGGTGCTGTCGAGTTGGTTCTGACTCATAGCGACCCTGTGTACTACAGAACAAACTACTGCCCGGTCCTGCGCCATGCTCACTATCATTGTTAAGCTTGAGCCCATTATTGCAGCCACTGTGTCAATTCGTCTCGTTGAGGGTCTTCCTCTTTTTTGCTGACCTGCTGCTTTACCAAGCATGATGCCCTCCTCCAGGGACTGATCCCTCCTGACAACATGTCCAAAGTATGTAAGACGTAGTCTCGCCATCCTTGCTTCTAAGGAGCGTTCTGGTTGTACTTCTTCCAAGACAAATTTGTTCATTCGTTTGGCAGTCCATGGTATAGTCAATATTCTTCACCAACACCACAATTCAAAGGCATCAATTCTTCTTCTGTCTTCCTTATTCATTGTCCAGCTTTCGCATGCATATGATGCAATTGAAACTACCATGGTTTAGGTCAGGTGCACCTTAGTCTTCAAGGTGACATCTTTGCCTTTCAACACTTTAAAGAGGTCTTTTGCAGCAGATTTGCACAAGGCAATGCGTCTTGATATCTTGACTGCTGCTTCCATAGGTGTTGATTGTGGATTTACATAAAATGAAATCCTTGACAAGTTCGATCTTTTCTCCATTTATCATGATGTTGCTCATTCATCCAGTTCTGAGGATTTTTGTATTCTTTATGTTGAGGTGTAATCCATACTGAAGGCTGTGGTCTTTGATCTGCATCAGTAAGTGCTTCAAGTCCTCTTCACTTTCAGCAAGCAAAGTTATGTCATCTGCATAACGAAAGCTGTTAATGAATCTTTCTCCAATCCTGATGTCCTGTTCTTCTTCATATAGTCCAGCTTCTCGGATTATTTGCTCAGCATACAGACTGAATATGTATGGTGAAAGGATACACCTTTCCTGTCTTTAAACCATGCAGTATCCACTTGTTTTGTTTGAACAACTGCCTCTTGATCTATGTACACGTTCCTCATGAGCACAATTAAGTGTTCTGGAATTCCCATTCTTCGCAATGTTATCCATAATTTGTTATGAACCACACAGTCGAATGCCTTTGCATAGTCAATAAAACACAGGTAAACATCTTTCTGGTATTCTCTGCTTTCAGCCAGCATCCATCTGACATCAGCAATGATATCCCTGGTTCCACATCTTCTTTTTAATCTGGCCTGAATTTCTGGCAGTTTCTTGTTGATGTAATGCTGCAGCCACCTTTGAATGATCTTCAGCAAAATTTTATTTGCGTATGATATTAATGATATTGTTCAATAATTTCCACATTTGGTTGGATCACCTTTCTTGGCACAAATATGGATCTCTTCCAGTCGATTGGCCAGGTTGCTGTCTTCCAAATTTCTTGGCAGAGATGAGTAAACACTTTCAGCACTACGTTCATTTTTTGAAACATCTCAGTTGATATTCCATCGATTCCTGGAGTCTTTTTTTCTTCCAATGCCTTCAATGTAGCTTGGACTTCTTCCTTCAAAACCATCAGTTCTTGATCATATGCTACCTTTGAAATGGTTGAAAGTCAACCAATAATTTTTGATATAATGACTCTGTGTGTTCCTTCCATCTTCTTTTGATGCTTCCTGCGTCATTTAATATTTTCCCCCATAGAATCTTTCACTACTTGAACTCGAGGTTTGAATTTTTTCTTCAGTTCTTTCAGCTTGAGAAATGCTGAGCTTACTCTTCCCTTTTGATTTTCTATCTCCAGCTCTTTGCACATGTCATTACAATACTTTACTTTGTCTTCTCAAGCCTCCCTTTCAATCCTGGAAGGATCAGAGATTTATCTTAATTAGCATCAATATATATTCTGCTTATGGATTTGCCTTTTCTATGCATAGAACCTCTTTATGAGAGCTTTCATAATGCTTGATCCAACAACATGGGATCCTATGTAACATTGCATCAAAAAAAGAGATACACTTCACAGCAAAAGAGGAATGGCAGTAGGCATGTAATAATGGTGTTTTCTTGTCTTATCATATACTGTACTATTTAAAACGCTTGTCCTACTAAAGCTAGGTGATGAAATATGAAGGCACAGCTGAGATACCAGCTTGAAGATGAAATACTGCAAAGAGAGGTGCTCTGAATCAATGATGTTTATACAGTGTGGTGTCTCCAATAGGAAGGGTCTGGGATACAAAGTGTGAAATCAGAAGTGGCCCCACTTACTATCACTCAGTGACCCTCGTGGAGAATTTGAACTTTCTATCCTGCAACTCTAGGCATTGTGAGTTGAGGTTTTGATATTTAGGGAAATGTTTCATCAGGAAACACAGAAATAGTCTCATTAAATTTCAAGCTATGGCTGGCCCTTGAGCACTTTAGGGTCCTGTGCTGAGATACGAGATGCAAGGTAAGGAGTCACTAGGTGGCAAGCATAATTGGCCTTGTACATCAGGATCAGGTAGGGCTGTTGTTATGCAATGGGAGAAAGGAAGAATATTTTTGTTAGCTAGGTGATCCAACGGGGTGTCCTTCTTTTATTCCTTTGCCCCATTTAAATAGTATACAAATGAGTGCAATAACCACAACCTGAGAAGGACATGGTGGCCAGTGGCTAAGATCCTTCATGGATTTTTAACCTCCATCTAAGATGGAGAGTAGAGCAGAGAGATCATAAGTATGAAATGCATCCTTAATGTACTAGCTGCAGCTGCTGAGGCTGTAATTTATTCCTCTCACAGTCCTCTTATAAAGCTTTCTTAGGAAAAGAGATACACCAGAACCCTGAAAGAGATCCCTTAAGAAATTATACAAAGAGGAGGACCCAAGTAGTAGAAGAAGTGGACTCTAGTGGATGCTTTGGTGCCGCTCAGATTCCCCAACCCCTTAAGCATTGGAGCACTCATTCAGCAAGCAGCTGGAAGTGACTAATTAAGCAGGATTATAAAAGCCCAGTCCCTTTCCCCAATTTGGGACAATTTTGAAGGCCGCTCTACTCCAGAGCTACCTGTGGGATTAGGTAAGGTCTTTTTTGTGACTACATCAAAGTCCATCTTCTTCTTCTGACCACTCCTGGTTCCTTTACTCCCCCACAAGTGTTGATTTGGAGGAAAAAATCCTGTATGCAAACATCCATCTCAGAATTTCCTTCCCCGGGAAATTTACCTATGAGAATCATTGCATATAATAAAAATTATAGATCAATTATCTCTCAAAAATATATATGGAAAAACATTTAACAAATCAAATTCAGCCATATACAAAAAGCACAATGCATCATTTCCAAGCAACATATATCCCAAGAATATAAGGTGGTTTATCATTCAAAAATCCATCAATGTAATTCACTATATTAGCCAAATAAAGGAGAAAAATATGATAATCTCAGTCAATGCAGAAAAAGTATTTGAAATATTCAATATCCCTTCATGATTTAAAAATAAAAAGATTATCAGCAAACTAGGAATAGAAAGGAACTTCTTTGACCTGATACATGTGTAAAGGAAATCAACACAGTCTATTTCACTTCTCATACCAATTGAATGGAGGAATTCAATCAACACAATTCAAATCTATTCAGGTTTGTTCCCAAACGCAAATGCAGTACTGCCTCCTCTGTTTCTAACCATCTGGAGTAGGTCATACTGCACAAGTTAAAGGGCACAGCCCTTCAGATACCAGCCAGAAGCTTAGGGGTTCCCATAACACCCTCACTTCTGACCTGTTGACTACAAACTTGAAGGTTTTTCACTACTTCCTCAGAATACCAACGGTAAGCTTTGGGGAGGAAAAGCTCAGATTTCCCTCACTGATGGCTTCCACAACTCCCTTGGGTTCAATAATTCCCTGGAATGACTTACAGAAATACATGAAAGCACCATACTTAATGATTACAGTTTTGTTGTAGAAAAAAAGATACAAATGAAGAAATGCATAGAATGAGGTCTGGGAGAATTCCAAACATGGAACGTCCATGTTCCAAAAAAGGGACAAATATCCTCCCATGTGCATCAATGTCTATTACCAACCAAGAAGCTCTTGGAACTTCTCTGCTGAGCCTCATTACTTGGGTATGATTATTCGAATCATACCCTCAACCCCCGAGGTCATCTGATAGGTCTTTCTGTCATGACCAGCCCCCACGTGAGCCATCTCAATAACATAACCTGCCAGGTAGGTATGGTGTGGAGCCCTTATACATAACAAAGACACTTCAATTGCTGGAGAAATTCCAAGGTTATAGAGATTATCTCAAGAATCAAGGACAAAGACCAAATTCTTTGGATAAAGTTAATAGTAAACCCCACACTTGACATCTATTAAAACTTATAGCTATCATCAAATTTAATGATTAAATACCGAATACTTTTCCCTAAAATAGGGAATAATCCTGAGAATGGGAGCAAAACTAAGATACCCTTTATCCCTACTCTGCTTTAACATTGTGCTGGAAGTCCTAGCTAGATCAATAAAGCAAGAAAAAGAAATATAGGGCATCCAAATTGGAAAGGAAGAAGAAAAATTATCCCTATTCACAAATGATATGATCCTATACATAAAGAACCCCAAAGATTCCACAAAAAAGCTACTAGAACTAATAGATTCAGTAGAGTAGCAGGATACAAGATCAACATGCAAAAATCAGTTGAATTCCTACACATCAATAATAAGAACTTTGAAAGGGAAATCAGGAAAATAATACCATCTATAGTAGGCCTTAACAAGATAAAATACTTAGGAATAAATCTAACCAGGGATGTAAAAGACCTATACAAAGAAAACTACAAAATACGATTGCAAGAAACCAAAAGAGACCTACATAAATGGAAAAACAAACCATGTACATGAATAGGAAGACTCAACATTGAGAAAATGTCAATCATATTCAAAGTAATCTACAGATACAATGCAATCTTGATCCAAATAATAACAGCATTTTTTACTAAGATGGAAAAACTAATCATCAACTTTACATGGATAGTAAAGAGGCCCCAGATAAACAAAGCATTATTGAAGAAAAGAACAAAGAAGGAGACCTCACACTACCTCATCTCAGAATCAACTATACAACCATGGCAGTCAGAACAGCTTGTTACTTGTACAATGATAGACACATAGACCAATGGAACAGAATTGAGAACCCAGATGTAACTCCAACCACCTATTGTTAGCTCATCTTTGACAAAGGAACAACGTTCAGTCTTTTTTAACTAATGGGAAAAGATAGTTTGTTTGTTTGTTTGTTTTTTTAAATAAATGGTGCTAGCAAAACTGGATGTCCATCTGTAAAAAAATGAAATAGGGCCTATACCTCACACCATACACAAAAACTAACTCCAAATGGATCAAAGACCTAAATGTAAAAACTAAAACGATAAAGATCATGAAAGAAAAAATAGGAGCAATACTAGGGGCCTTAATACATGGCATAAATACAATACAAACGTTAACTAACAATGCACAAACACCAGAAGATAAACTAAATAACAGAAAGCTCCTAAAAATTAAACACCCATGCTCATCAAAAGATTTCACCAAAACAATAAAAAGAGAACCTACAGACTGGGAAAAAAATTTTGGCTATTACATATCCAACAAGAGTCTAATCTCTAAAATCTATAGAATATTTCAACACCTCAATAAGAAAAAGACAAATAATCCATTTAAAAAACAGATGCTTCACCAAAGAAGACATTCAGGTAGCTAACAGACACATGAGGATATTCTTCGGATCATTAGGCATTAGAGAAATGCAAATCAAAACCACAATGAGATACCATCTAACCCGACATTACTGGCACAAATCAAGAAAACACAGCCTGCAGGGAGATTGAAACTCTTAGGAACTGCTGGTGGGATTGTAAAATGTTGTAAACACTGTGGAAAACAATATGGCACCTCCTTAAAAAATTAGAAATAAGAAATACCATAGGATCCAGCAATCCCACTCCTAAGAATATCCCTAGAGAAGTAACAGCCATCATACAAATAGAGATAAGCATACCCATGTTAATTGCAGCATTATTCACAATAGCAAAAAGATGGATACAACCTAAGTACGCATCAACAGATGAACGGATAAAAAAATTATGGTACATATATACACACAATGGAATACTACCCAACAATAACGAACAATGATGAACTCATGAAACACATTACAACATGGATGAATCTGGAGGGCATTATGCCCAACCACAAAAGAACAAATATTTATGAGACCACTATTACAAAAACCCAAGAAAATGTTTATACACAGAAAAAGGCAATCTTTGATGGTTACAAGGGAGGGGAAGGGTGGGGAGGGGAAATCAATGACCAGATAACAACAAGTGTTAACTTCGGTGAAAGGAAAGACAATACACATCATAGAGGAAGTTAGCACAACTTGACAAAGGCAAAGCCGTAGAAGCTTCCTAGACACAATGAAATATCTTGAGGGACCAAGTTACTGGGGCTGAGGGCTGGGGACCATGGTCTTGGGGGACATCTAGGTAAATTCATATAACATAGTTCATAAACAAAATGTTTCACATCCTATTTTGAAGAGTAGCATCTTGGGTCCTAAAAGCTTTCAAGTGGCCATCTAAGATACATCTATTGGTCCCATCACATTTGGAGCAAAGGTGAATGAAAAACAAACCAAAGATATAAGGAATTTATTAGTCCAAAGGACTAATGGACCACATAACCTACAGCCTCCACCAGCCTGAGCCCAGAGCTAGATGGTGCCCAGCTACCACTACCGACCACTCTGACAGGGATCACAACAGAGGTTCCTAGACAGAGTGGGAGAAAAATGTAGAACAAAATTCTACAGACTTACTGGTCTAACAGAGACTGGAGAAACCCCCAAGTCTATGGCCTCGGACACTCTGTTAACTCAGAATTGAAACCACTCCCAAATTCCACCTTTCATCCAAAGATTGTTGTTGTTATCAGGTGCCATCAAGTCAGTTCCGATTCATAGTGACCCTATGTGTAACAGAACGAAAAACTACCCAGTCTTGTGCCATCTTCACACTCGTTGTTATGCTTGAGACCATTGTTGTCGCCACTACATCAATCCATTTCGTTGAGGGTCTTCCTCTTTTTTGATGACCCTTTACTTTACCAAACATGATGTCCTCCTCCACGAACTGATCCCTCCTGATAATACGTCCAAAGTATGAAACATAGTCTCACCATCCTTGCTTCTAAGGAGCATTTTGGCTGTACTTCTTCCAAGACAGATTTGTTAGTTCTTTTGGCAGTCCATGGAATATTCAGTATTCTTCGCCAACACCATAATTCAAAGGTGTCAATTCTTCTTTGGTCTTCCTTATTCATTGTCCAGCTTTTACATGCATATGAGGCAATTGGCAACACCATGGCTTGGGACAGGTGCACCTTATTCTTCAAGGTGACATCTTCGACAAAGATTAGATAGGCCTATAAAACAAACAGTAACACACATGAGGAAAGTGCTTATCAGTTCCATCAAGTATACAAGATCAAATGAGCAGCATCTGTCCAAAAGCAAAGATGAGAAAGCAGGAAGGGACAGGAAACTTGGACAAATGGACACAGGACACCCAGGGTGTAAAAAAGGGAAAGGGGAAAAGTGTTGACACATAGTGGAATTGCAACCAATGTCACAAAACAATTTGTGTATAAATTTTTGAATAAGAAACTAATTACACTGTAACTTTCACCTAAAACAAAATAAAATTAAAAAAATAAAGAAATGAAAGAACAAGGGCGTTAAAGTTTCTTTTTACTTCTTCAGTGCTTGATTTTTCGAGCATGTATTAATGTCATAATAATTTTTAAAGACCCTGTCCTTAAAGCACTCAGAGTATATGAAGTGAGGCAAACAGATAGTGTAATACATGCTCCAAATAAACGTCCGAAGAAGCACAAAATGAAGCAGAGGCAAATGTCTCTTAGAGATAACAGTGTAGGAGTTCAAAAGAAGCTTTGAGGACCCCAAGACAGTTGGTAGGTACAGCGTCAGCTGAGAGCGCCCTCCATTAGGATTATTTCATATGTCCTTGGAGGACCTGGTGAATCTGGAAGACTGTTTTCAGGAAGGAGACATAAAGCTAAGAATTACATTTTTGACCTAGATCTAGGAAGAGAAGAAATGGACACTTGAGCAATGCAATTGTATCAATCCACTCACTCTTTTGGATGAATCCATGAAAAAGGCAACAAAAATAGCTTTAAAAACTTTCCTGATTGGAACTAGCTTTGCAAATGAGTGCCAAAAAATTGATCAGTATCCTTGAAATATTTTTCAGCCTGTAAAATTCCCCAGAGTGGTACATGTGAGAGAATAAAAAACGTCTGTGTCCTAAAAAAAAAAAGGAATAAGGCAAAAATATCCATGTCAATTATTTTCAGCAGTATAGTGAAAAAGTAAAACACTCTCTTTATTAAGAGACAATTTTTTTGCTTACATAGAAAATCATAAGAAATCTAAACAACACTAGCAGAACTAATGAGTGAATACAGCAAGTTTGCCAGACAAAAGTCAATAGTAAAAAAAAATCATTTGTATTTCTGTATAATCCCTGCAAAAGATTGAAAACTGAAATTAAATTTAGAAAACTTTCATTTATCATAAAACATAAAATACTTAGGAGTAAATTTAAAAATAGATGGGTAAAAATTTTATAACAAACACAAAACTAACACATCTGTTACATATTGAATTGTGTCTCCCAAAATATATATTGAAGTCCTATACATGTAAATGTGATCCTGTTTAGAAACAGGGTTTTTATTTTGTTATGTTAACGATGTCATACCACAGTAGGGTGGAACCTAAACCTAACCCCTTCTGAGTGGTGTTTTATGAAGGGAGCACAGACACGAAAAGGCACAGACACGGGAAGCATGATGACAGAAGCAGATGCATCTATAAAGAAATGCCAAGGACTGCAGACTATGGCCAGAAACGAGGAGAGAGGTTATGGCTGAGACCCTGATTGAAATTCTAGCCTCCAGAACTGTGAGAAAATAAATTTGTGTTCTTTAAAGCAACCCACTTTGAGATATTTTATTACAGCACTATTAGGATACTAATGCAGCATCTAATATGTATAAAAACAAAAACAAAACAAACCAGTTGCCATTGAGTTGATTCTGACACATGGCGACCCCATGTGTTTCAGAGTAGAACTGCATTCTATGGAGTTTTCAATGACTGTGATCATTTGGAAGTAGATTGCCAGGCCTTTCTTTCTTTCTTTTTTTTTTTTTGTGCTTTAAGTGAAAGTTTATAGTTCAAGTCAGTTTCTCATACAAAAATTTATACACCCATTGCTATGTGACCCTAGCTGCTCTCCCTATAATGTGACAACACACACCTCATTTCCACCCCAGATTTCCTGTGTCCATTTAACCAGCTCCTGTCCCTTTCTGCCTTCTCATCTCGCTTCCAGACAGGACCTGCCCATTTAGTCTCATGTATCTACTTGAGCTAAGAAGCATTTTATGTCCCATATTCCAGTCTAATCTTTGTCTGAAGAGCCACAGGCCTTTCTTTTGAGGTTTGTTTGGGTGGACTCAAACCCCCAAACTTTTGGTTAGTAGCCGAGAACTTAACCATTTCTACCACCCAGAAACTCCCAATATATGTACAAGAGTATCTGAATAAATGGAGACGTATATCATGTCTATGACTTCAAAGACTCAGAATTGTTAAACTGTGAATTTTCCTCTAAATGATAATAAGATTGAACGCAATCCCAATTAATATCCTGACAGGCTTTCTTTCAGAAAAATCTATACAGCGATTCTAACAAAGTTGAAAGACTCATGCTACCTGATTTAAAGTTTTACTTAGAATCTACAACAATGAGAACAGTCTGAAACTGGTGTAAGGACAAATAAATATATCAATGAAAAAAATAGAGATTATAAAAAGATTATAACAATGGTTAACCGATTATAGGTAAGTACATGAAAGTATTCAATAGGAAAATGAAAGTTTTTTCGGTAACTGTTAAGCTTACAAAAGAACACACGAGAATATATTAGGTGTCTGGTGCAAGCGCAAGATCCAGCAGGTAGACAAAGATTTCTTTATAGGGCACAACAATAAAATCATAACAAATTGGATGCGTAACTATCAAAAGCTTCTTCAAAAAAACATCATCAAGGAAAAGAAAAATAAGCCAGAAACTGGGAAAAATATATCTCCAAAGCACATATCAAAAAATGACCTGTATTTAGAATGTGTAAATAACTCTTAACAAACCAATAAAAACATAAACAAGCAAAAAAATTATTTTCAAGAGATGTAAACATATAATTCACAAAAGAATTTATAGAAATGGATAACAAACATATAAAAAGGTGCTTAACATCATTAATCACTGGGGAAATGAAAATCATTTGGGATCAGGGAAATGAAAATTAAAACACAGTAAGATTCACCCACCAGAATGAAAAAAAAATAATAATAAGACTGACAAATGAAGATGCACAGTGATCATTTTGAAACACTGTTTGGTATTTTCCTATAAAGTTAAGTATACACCTACCTTATGGACCAAGAATTCCACTCCTTAGTTTTTACTATAAAGAAATTAGACTATTTGCCCAGAATAAGATATGTACAAGAATGTTTATAGCAGTTCTATTCATAATCTACATAACCAAGACAGTGTGAAATTGGTGTAAGAATAGACTAATAGTTCAATGAATCAGAATAGAGATTATAGCAAACTCTCCAAATTTACTATACATAGTAAACTGATTATCTAAAACGACACCAAGTCCTACAGTGGGGAAAGTCTTTTCAACAAACAGTGCTGGAACAACTTGATAAATATATTCATAATAGTAAGTAACTGAAAACAACCCATATGGCCATCAGAAGGAAAAGATAAATTATTATATATTCATTCATGCAAATGTACTTCATTCTCCAATTAAAAGAAATTAATGAATGTTACATGCAAGAGCATAGATGAATCTCAACAACTTTTTTTCTGTACAAGAAACCATACACAAAAGAAAAAATTATGTACAACATAATTTGCATGAAGTTCAAAACAGGAAAACTACTCTATGATGTTAGAAAGCAGAAAAATTGTTGCCTATAAGGAGTGCAGATGGGAATGGACTAGAAAGCAATACAGGGTAACTTTTGGCTCGTGAAAATGCTGTATATCATAACTGGGGTGTTGGTTATATAGATGTACATGTTTCTCAAACTCTTTGAATTGTCAAGTTGAGATATTTGCATTCTATTGTATGTAAACATTTTCCTCAATAAAATAAATAAAATTATTCTAACTGCAGGGCGTCAGAAATCATTTCTTCCTCGACCACCTGCACGGCCCTTACACTGAAACTGTACTGAAACAATGTACCCTGGGGAAGGGGAAGGAGCCCTGGTTGCACAATGGTCAAGCACTCAGCTGCTACCTGAAAGGTCAGCAGTTGGAACCCACCAAAGATTGCAGCCTGGAAAACCCTATGTTGCAGTTCTACTCTGTCCTATGGGGTCGCTATGAGTTGGAATCGACTGTAAGCAATGGGGGAGAGCAGACACCCTCCCTTACTGCTTTAGCTGAAGGTTTTCCTAGAGCCTTGTTGTTGTTAGGTGCTATCCAGCCACTTCCGACTCAATGCATGGTCCTGCACCATGCTCAATCGTTGCTATGTTTAAGCCCATTGCTGCAGCCACTGTGTCAATCCATCTTATTGAGGGTCTTTCTCTTTTCGGCTGATCCTCTACCTTACCAAGCTTGATGTCCTTCTCCAGGGCCTGGACCCTCCTGATAACATGTCCACAATACATGAGAGGAAATCTTGCCATTCTTGATTCCAAGGAGCACTCTGGCTGTACTTCTTGCAAGACAGACTTGTTGGTTCTTTTGGCAGTCCATGGTATATTCAATATTCTTCACCAACACTATAATTCAAAGGCATCAATTCTCCTTTGGTCTTCCTTATTCATTTTCCAGCTTTCGAGTGCACGTGAGTCAATTGAAAATATCACGGCTTCGGTGATGCACACCTTAGTCCTGAAAGTTACACCTTTGCTTTTCAACACTTTAATGAGGTCTTTTGCAGCAGATTTGCCCAACATAATACGTCGTCTCATTTCTTGACTGCTGCTTCCATGGGTGTTGATTATGGATCCAAGTAAAATGAAATTCTTGACAACTTCAGTCTTTTCTCCGTTTATCACTTATTGGTCCAGTGGTGAGGATTTTTGTTTTCTTTGTGTTAAGGTGTAATCTACACTGAAGGCTGAAGTCTTTGATCTTCATCAGTAAGTGCTTCAAGTCCTCTTCACTTTCAGCAACAAGGTTGTGTCATTTGCATATCACAGGTTATTAATATGTCCTCCTCCAATCCTGATGCTTGGTTCTTCTTCATACAGTCTAGATTCTTGGATTATTTGTTCAGCATACAGAGTGAATAAGTATGGTGAAAGGATACAACCTTGGCGCAGACCTTTTCCGATCTTAAACCATGCAGTATCCCCTTGTTCTGTTGGAATGACTGCTTCTTGGTCTATGTACAGGTTCTGCATGAAAACAATTAAGTGCTCTGGAACTCTCATTCTTTGCAATGTTATCTGTAACTTGTTATTATCCACACAGTCAAATGTCTTTGCACAGCCAATAAAACATAGCTAAACATAGTTCTAGTATTCTCTGCTTTCAGCCAAGATCCATCTGACATAAGCAATGATAGAGCCTTAGTGGTAAGGCATATGATTAACTATATCATTGCATGCTGGCAAGATATAATCTTAGATTCCAGAAAAGGAGGTAATGTTCTTCGTTTGATGCTATCAAAACTGACCACAAGACCATCACGCACCTTGAGAACAGAGCGAATCAAGGAGCCTCCCTCTTCCTCCCTTTTCCCTTTTCCCTTTTCCTCAGCATGTAGACCCCTCCCTGTGATTTCCTCTCCCTCCCAAATTTATAAACCTTGGGTCCCTTAGTCCATTAGTTCCCTCCACCCATGACATATTGGAGGGGCTATACAGGCATGGAAGATATTTCCCTGTCAACTCATTCAAGGATGAAGGAACTTTTGGGGAGAACTGTTCTGAGATGGAATTTTAGCCTTTCCTTTCCTTTTCAATTTCTATGTAAGTAATAAAGCTTATGAAAACGTCACTGGGTAAATGTCAACTATTTACTGAGACCTACAGACCTGAACAAAGTTACTTTCATTTTTCATCATTGACATATTGCACTAACTCTGGAAAGAAAATATCAGATCATACCAAAGCAGTCATTAAGTGGAAGACAGAAATTTCAAATAAAATTAATAAACAGGTTTGAGGATTTTTTGTTTAAAAATGAAGTAAAAAAAGAAGTGAATTATTGGAAAAATATTTGAATTTCTTGCTGATTTGACAAGAAATACTTATATTCAATGAAGGTAATAATGTGTCACAAAAAAAGGGTATTTATGACACTGATAACTGAGTGGTTTATCAACAGTCAATCCATAATTGATTTAATACTTTTAGGGTTGAATAAATATTGCAATTCAAATTCTGAATGCAAAGAATATTTAAAATTACTCATTGCAAACACACACACACACACACACAGACTTTAAATATTCTTTTCACACTTGCAAGATGTTTGGGACAGGTTTTCCTAAATTTGACAACAATCCTAAAATTTTGCACAACATTATCAATAGTGAATTTTGAAGTAGAAAAAAAAAAACTACTAAACAATCAATAATAAACAACAATTTTGGATTAAACATGCTAGAAGAAGGATTTAATTATCTTTCTATTGTTCATAGAAAATGATATTGCAAAATATTTATCATATGAAAAGGCAATAAAGGGTATATAGTCAACAATGTGGGAAAAATGATTAGAGATATCTTTCAGACCTTTAATTAATGAATGTATTAGGTTATGATTCTGGATTTGGTGATGATTATGACATATTTTAGCATTTTTAATAACCTGTTTTATCATTTTAAATAAATACTCACTTTCATATCCAATTGAATAACTATAATTTGTAATTTTTTTCTTAATGATAAGCACACAAAACAATAAAAGATTCAAACCCCATAAAATTTGGATTTGCTCTTGCTATAACCTGTCAGGGGCCAGGCTTATGGGTGGTAACAACTCCCCATTGTTATATTCTTATGGTATTGCACCATTCCTTGTTATACTGGTATTTTATTGGTATTCCTATTCCCAGTCTCACCCCTGCTGCCTACCCCTTCTAGCTACTCTTTTCCATGACTTCCTACTTCATTGTTCTTGTTATTAGCTGCCATCAAATAGGCTTCAACTCACGGCAACATTATGTTTAACAGAACGAAATACTGCCTGGTCCTGCACCATCCTCACAATTGTTATGTTTGAACCTATTACTGCAACCACCGTATCAATCCATCTCATTGAGGGTCTCCATCATTTTTGCTTACCCTCTACTTTACCAAGCTTGGTGTCACTTTCTAGTGATTGGTCTTTTCTGATGATGTGTCCAAAGTAAGCAAGATGAAGTCTCGCCATCCTCACTTCTAATGAGCATTCCGGTTGTACTTTCTCCAAGACATATTTGTTTTTTCTTCTTGCAGTCCATGGTACACTCAATATTCTTCATCAACACCACAATTCAAATGCATCAATTATCCTTTGGTTTTGTTTTTCATTGTTCAGCTTTCACATTCATAGGAGGCAATTGAAAATACCATGACTTGGGCCGAGTGCACTTTAGTAGTCAAAGTGACATCTTTGCTTTTCAACACTTTAAAAAGATCTTTTGCAGTAGAGTTTCCCAATGCAACACCTCATGGGCATTGATTGTTCATGCAAGTGGAATAAAATCCTTGACAACTTCAATTTTCATTAATAGCAATTAATTCCATATGAAGCACTTGAATCTGAAGTTCAAGAAAGTTACAGTTTCCTCACAAGCTCATCTTCCTCCAAACACACAATCTACATTATACCATGTTACAACTTGTCAATCAATTTTATGTCATTTACCTTATTGTCTCCAAATTTATGTAAATAAGAGTTCTATCTACAGAGAAAGAAATAAAATTGCAATACTATATAGATACCAACAGTCAATCCGTTATTGATTTAATACTTTTATGGTTGAATAAATATTTCAATTCAAATAATGGTAATACAATTTTATAATACAATACTGAATTCTAAAATGAGAAAGGGAAAACTGCAGAGATTATTCTAAACTTTTTTCCTCATTTTTCTTATGGACCTTTCAAAACTCACAATGTACAGCAAATAGTTAAAAATAAAAGATGCCAGATGGTATTTCTGCCAGTGGATGAATAGAAGACATAATAATTATTGGCTTGGTTGACAGAAAAGTTTAAGAATGAAGTATTATGTTATGATGCAGTTATTTAAAATGGATGTTTACATCTAAAATTTTTAAACATAGAATAATATTTAAAATGCATTAAATTAAAAAATTGGCTACAAAATAGTTTGTACAGTATATTAATTTCCTTGGGCTGCCATAACATATTACCATAAATTGATGCCTTTGAATTATGGTGTTGGTGAAGAATACTGAATATACCATGGACTTCCAGAAGAACGAACAAATCTGTCTTGGAAGAAGTACAGCTAGAGTGCTCCTTAGAAGTGAGGATGGTGAAACTTTATCTTACAGACTTTGGACATGTCCCTGGAGAAGGACGTCATGCTTGGTAAGGTAGAGGGTCATCGAAAAGAAGAAGAGCCTCAATGAGATGGATTGACACTGTGGCTGCAACAATGAGCTCAAATAAAGATGGTGCAGGACAGGGCAGTGTTTCATTCTGTTGTACATAAAGTCATTATGTGTCAGAAGCAGCTCAGTGGCACCTAACAACAACACGTGTCTTCAAACAACAGAAATTTATTTTCTCACAGTTCTGGAGGTTAGAAGTCTGAACTCAAGGCGTCAGCAGGGTTAGTTTCTTTTGGATCTCTGAGTCAGAGTCTGTTCCATGCCTTT
This sequence comes from Trichechus manatus latirostris, assembly GCF_000243295.1. NCBI lineage: Eukaryota > Metazoa > Chordata > Mammalia > Sirenia > Trichechidae > Trichechus > Trichechus manatus. The sequence goes on from NW_004443991.1 coordinate 7,126,054, forward strand.
CTCCTAGCTTCTGGTAGTTGTCAGCCATTCTTGACATTATTTAGCTTACAGCTGCATCACTCCAATCTCTGCCTCCATCGTCTTGTAAACTTCTTGTATCTGCGTGGGCTTCAGTTGTAGAAGCACAACTTTACATGACCTTCTTATAAGGACATCAGTTATTGGATTTAGCGCCCATCCTACTCAAACATAGCAATGATTGTGAGGATGGTGCAGGACTGGGCAGTGTTTCATTCTGTTGTACATAGTGTCAATATGAGTCGGAGCTAACTCAACAGCACCTAACAATTACTCCAGGAAGACCTCATCTTGACTACTTACTTTGGCAAGGACCTTATTTCCAAATAAGTTAACATTCATGTGGACATGAATTCTGGCAAACACTATTCAATCCAGTACATACAGTATGATTTAAAAAAAAAAGAAACCCGAAGCCATCGAGTTGAGTCCAACTGATAGCAACCCTATAGGATAGAACAGAACTGCCCATAGGGTTTCCAAAGAGTGGCTGGTGGATTCCAGCTGCTGACGTTTTGGTTAGCAGCCAAGCTCTTAACCACTGCGCCACCAGTGCTCCTACTGTATGATACTAGGGTTTAATGTTAAAACATTTTATATATGCAAAAGCTTAGAAGTAATTGAACCAAAATGTTGAGTGAAACGTATCTCTGGATGGTGTGGTTGCTGAGAGTCTTTTCCTTTACATTTGTCCCTGGTTACTGTGCTTCTACAATTAGCAGTTTCATTTTATATCAAAGAAGTATTAAAAGGAATGTTTACATAGAATGGCTAATGACATGGGAATTATTAACAATATAATAAATAAGAAACGAGATAAAGCACTATTTATACACTACGATCCCAGGTGTGCAAATATATGTGTATGTGTATATAAGCATGTGTATATACAAATTGTGTTTTATTTAATCTTTTCAAATGTATACAGATGAGGACTCACACACACTGAGAAAATATCAGAAAGCAGTTTAGAAGAAAGTTAACAGAGCTTTTTTTTTTTTTTTTTTGCTGGAATTTGAGCAATTGATTTTTATTTTCTTTTTTATGCTTTAAAATTCATTTTTTCTATAATAAATATACACTATTTTTTAAATTGACAAAAAGAAAGGGGGCAAGTTAAAAAAAAATAGTCTAAGAGAACAATTTCAATTTATTTGGTAACAACAATACTCCCTAGTCGGAACTTTCCTACTTCAATGATGGGTTCTCCCCAAATTTTGAGTAAATCTCCCCTGTTCATTCAAACAGTGGGAAAAAATAAGCCTTGTACATAAAGAGTTTTCAATCCACATATGGGTAAGAAAAACTGGAGAAAAATCAGGTGAGTATGGAGAAGTAAAAAACAAGAGCATGAGAAAAAAGCAAATGACTAAAAAGATAAAGAGAAGTGTGAAGACCTGCAGTTAGGTACGCAAGCACAGGAGTGGTCATGGTTTGACTTTGAGATGTAGAAAGCACGGAGGGCCTCCAATACATGTATAACCTGAACAAAGACATTGCAAAAAGCCTCTAGCAGCTCAGCCAACATAATTAACAAAGACCAAGACACTAAAAAAAGAAAACAAACTATAAATCTAGGACCTGCATAGACAGACTGGAATACAGACCTGACAAGTGACTATATTGTTGTTAGTTACCATCAAATGGGCTCTGATTCATGGTGAAGCCATACATAATAGAATAAAGCATTGCCCAGTCCAGTGCCATCTTTACAGTCATTGGTATGGTCAAGTCCATATTGCATTCACTATGTACATGTATATATAGACAGAGATAGATAGATATAGATATACACAGAGAGAGAGTGAGAGAGAGATTTTACAGAATTGGCTCACACGAGTCCAAAATCCATAGGGCAGATGGCAACCTGGAAACTCTGTCACTCTAGAGTCTGAAATTCACAGGCCAGGCATATATCTATGTTACAATCTTAAGACAGAATCCTTCTCTGGGAAGTTTCAGTTTTCTCTCTGAAGGACTGCAAATGATTGACTGAGAACCATTCAAGTTATTTAGAGTAATCTCCTTTACTCACAGTGAAGTGATTGTAAATTAATCACATCTACAAAATACCTTCACCGAAACATCTAGAGTAGTGTTTGACCAAACAACTGGATATCATAGCCAAGCCAAGCTGACACATAAAATTAACCTTCACAGGTAGTTATATATTTATTTTAACTACTATAAATTAAAAGCTATGTTGTTGTGTGCCATTGAGTTGATTCTAACACATAGCGACCCTATAGAGTAGAACAGCTACATATGGTTTTCTAGGCTGATATCTTTACTGGAGTAGATCACCAGGTCTTTTCTCCCACAGGGCTGCTAGAGGGTTCGAACTGCCAACCTTTCAATTAGCAGTTGAGTGTTTAACCATTATACCACCAGGGTTTCTTAAAAAAGCTATAGAACCCAGAAGAAACTTACGGGGGTCTACATGCTAGTGTCCTTTGAATTGTGCTTAACTCTTACTAACTTCTCTGTACTTTGGACATTATTGGTACGTATTTGTTTAATCAAACCCAATTGAACTGAGAAAGACATGTACTGTGAAATTGCCAAAAGAGTACTAGGAATGTTTTCAGCTGTACTCCATTTTTTAGTTAGGAAGGCTCCTAAGTACTAGACCTCAGGGACCATTTCAAATGTCCCCTCTCAGGGGAGGCTGCCATCAGCAGTGCTAAAGTAATTTTAATTGTTGAGACTGGGCACCAGGCCATGGGGAAACCAGGATCTGAACCAAAATCACCACTTAACATTCAAAGGGTAATAACTTTTGTGAATTCTTAACTTATCCTATATTTGATCCAGTGATTCACAACTGAAAAGTGCCTTTTTTAAAATCCCATTAACCGTTTAACTCTTTGAGAAACAAGATCCTAATCTCTTTTTAAATCTGTTGTTTACATTAATACATATGATTATTTCTAATAAGTATGTAAGATTTAATTCCAACGGAAAAAAAAAAAATCTTATGCATACAGTTAGGGAGCAACAGCTTTTTGTTTTTATCCAAACAGATTACCTCATGCAGCATAATCTCCAATTGCAAATTGAGGAGATAGCAGAAATGGTATTAAAAAAAGACATGTACTGGGTATGACAGATAATGTTTCCTTCAAAGATATAGTCAAGAGTGTAAGCAGGTGTTAAGTTGAGCCATTGTCTAGAATAATAAATTATTTGGAAATTTTGGGAATTTTAAAAAGAGTAACACCATCTTACTCTTTTCTCGAAGACACTAAACAATGGTGTGAGTGGTGAGATGTACAGTATAATTGCAACTAAAAATTCCAATTTAAGTACTTGAAACTTAAAATTAGAAGTCTGATATAGGAATAAACAAACAAATAATAATTTAATAAAAACAGCTACAAGAGGATATTTGGACATGCAAATTTTCAAGTCATTAATAATTTATTGGAATTCTGCTAAGGATAATTGCTTTCTTCTATATGTTGCCCTAAAGATCATTGTTTTATCCTGAGCATGGATCTTCAAGTCCAGAGGAAGAATGAAAATAAGTCACAATACTAAATTCTGTTGTAAAACTTTTGCAGATTGACACCCAATAATGTCTACCATTAATAAGTAGCTAATATTTTGCTCATTTTGATAACTTCATATCAATGCTTCAAGTCATATATTATCATAATTATATAAACCATAACCAAAACTGTACAGAAAGGTAAAGTGAAGATCTGAACTTTGACCATGAGGTTGTTTTTTTGTTTCGTTTTGTTTCCTCCCACCCCATCTTCTCTCTCTTCCTTTTTTTTTTCCTCGTTGTCCAAAACCATGTCTGTTTTACTATAACAAACTGCCCCATTCAGGTGCAAATAATACAACAGACATTACATTACGTATCCTTCTGCTGATTTAAATAAAAGAGGTCAATTCTGAGAGGTCTATCACAAACTCTTGCTATTTCTTCTTGATATTCTTCCATATGGAAATGAACTATTGCATTTAACATTCAATTGAGCTAGTGTTGATTTACCTAGGGAAATAGTCATAATCAGGGCATTTATAGCTCTTGCCCTCACAGAGTTTATAACAATGGTGGATACAAACAAGTAAGAAGCCAGTACAGCACTATAAACACTGAAAAGGGAATTTGAGATTTGAACAATCTGGGAAGGCTTCCCAGGGAAACCAAGACTGGAAGATGAGTGGGTTTAGTCGTGAATGCTTGGAAGAAACAAAGCAAAAAACACTCCTATCCCCTGTGCCACACTGTCACACATAACTTTGTTCAGTCAAAAAAAAAAAAAATACTACTGCTCTCTTCCTGTTTTCTTCGCTGCTTATCATCAATAGACAGTCAAGAATAATTTGGTAGTCTTATTGATGTAATTAAGTCCCTGGATGGTGCGTATGGTTTGTGTTCAACTACTACCCCACCCAGCAACACCATAGAAGAAAGGACTGGCAAACTGCTTCCTTAAAGATTACAGCCAAGAAAACTATATGGAGCAGTTCTACTCTGTAACACATGTGGTCACCATGAGCCGGGATCAACTGGACAGCAACAGAAATTGAAGTAATTGAATGATTCTCAAGAAGATATCCAAATTCACATGAAAAAAATGTTTTAGTACAATGAAACCTCCAAAATGTAGAGAAACAGAAGAAAATATGAGTGTCTAGTGCTTTTGTACTATTCATATTTACTATTTACTCTGATTTTACCAGAAACAGAATAGAGCTACATGAGTCTTTGCTTCATAAAGTTGCTCATCCTTGATATAGATATTATACTAACGCCATTTTCTGGATAAGAATGTGGACAGGGTCAAGAATAATAGAGGCATACATTGAGAATGGATTTTAATTCCTGGTCCTCAAGAATTCCATTAAGCTACATGGTTTCCCACAACTATAATTCTACAAATTAATTACACTAATAGGCTAAAGGAAACAACCAACCCACAACATTAAAGTAACAAGTCTTTTTGTTAACGGGAATAAAATGAACAACTTTAAAAACACAGACTATTGGGGCGGGGCCAAGATGGTGAAGTAGTCAGAGCCTTCCCGTGGACCCTCTTAAAACAAAGACCCAAAAAACCAAGTGATTCAATTATATATGGCAATCTGAGAGCCCTGAACATCAAAGGCAGAGTTGAGGAAACAAACTGAGTGGCAGGGGGAAGGGGAGATGGTTTGGAAGCAGCAAGGAGTTGCCAGACATGACCCAGGAAGAGCCTGAGCCCTTCAGGCCTGATCAACTCAGGGGTGAGCAGTGAGGGAGGCCAGCATCAGTGCTTAGGAGGCGCATTTTCTGCACCGGGAGAGACCCAGCAGCTGAGAGTCCACTCGGCAGCCACGCAGAACCAGAGAGAAGCAGCACTAGACGAAAGATAAGTACTCTACTATCGCTTACCACGCAAATCAAAAACACCCCACTTAGGGAAAAACCCCCTCCCATTTACCTTCCTGCTTCCTGCTCTTCACTGGATACCAGACCAGCTTTAGCAATTGCTGAGTCCCCAGGGCCAGAAGTAGGATCTGTCACAAGCCTGGAGCCATTATCCCTGAATTGGAGAGTGAACAAATTAACAAACGGGAAAAAATAAACTGCCGGCTCCCCTAAGCCAGGAACCCAGAGTAGGCACAGCTCCTTTGCCTAGGCACATGAATAATGGATCCACGGACTTTGACTGTCTTTCCTCCTGCATACACTTGTGTGGGCCCACCTCAACAGTGTAGGCCCTCATTACCACAGTACAAGTTATATACCGGAACTCTCATTTCAACACTTTCAGCTGTGAAGTGGCAGGTTCATGACATTTGACACTGCTCTGCCCATTAAGCAGGATCTACAACTACCCACATCAGGGGCCTGAGGACTGGTGGCTCCACCCATGCCACCTAGCCACCTGCAATAGGGGTCCATGAATAAGAGGTGCCGCCTAGTCTTACAGCCAACATCATTAGCTGCTCATAGTCCGGCTGCAAAACCCACCCACCTATGCACTCTAGGGAACAGAGACACCCCTTCCTCCTGGACACTCGGGGTGGCCATCAGCCCCCTGTCTTGCTCAGAGTGTATCCCCCTGCTGTAGCCAGATGCCCATGCCTACACCAATCACCCATACCTGTCTAAGACTGTAAGTGAGACCCTACACCACACAGTTGGTGGCTATCTGCCTGGGTACCTGAGCTGAATCTGTCCTGGAAGAGTGGGCAGACTCCTGAGCTCACATACCTGGTGACAGATCTAACCACCTGGTGACAGAACATTAGAGTTTCAGAGGTGCCAATAGTCAAACTAGCTCATACGAGCAGCCTATTTGGGCATATCAAAACAATATAAGAAGCTAGGACACAGTAAACAAACATAAAATAAACAAATATAATAACATATTGATAGCTCAGAGAAAACAGTCAATATCAAATCACATAAAGAGGCAATCCATGATGGCTTAAGCAAACTCCCAAAATAAAGAATCTAGAAATTTTCCAAAGGAGGAAAATTTCTTGGAATTGCCAGAGGTAGAATACAAAAGATTAATTTACAGAAGTCTTCAAGAAATTAGGAAGGAAATTAAGCAAAACACAGAAAACGCAATAGAGGAGATTAAAAATATTAGAGAAGAGCATAATGACAAATTTAACAGGCTACAAGAATCCATACACAGACAGCAATCAGAAATCCAGAAGATTAACATTAAAATTTAAGAATTAGACAACTCAATAGAAAGTCATAGGAGCAAAATTGAGGCAATGGAAGTCAGAATTAGTGAGATTTAAGATAAAGCACTTGATACCAACTTATTTGAGGAAACATCAGAATAAAAGGATTAAAGAAAAATAGAGAAACCCTAAGAAATATGTGGGACTCTATCAAGAGGAATAAGTGACGAGTGATTGGAGTACCAGAACAGGGGGGATAACAGAAAATACAGAGAGAATTGTTGAAGATTTGTTGGCAGAAAACTTCCCCGATATTGTGAAAGATGACAAGATATCTATCCAAGATGCTCATTGAACCCCACAGAAGGTAGACCCAAAAGAAAGTCACCAAGACATATTATAATCAAACTTGTCAAAAACAAAGAGAGAATTTTAAAAGCACCTAGGGATAAATAAAAAGTCATCTACAAAGAAGAGTCAATAAGAATAATCTTGGACTACTCAGCACAAACCATGCAGGTGAGAAGGGAATGGGATGACCTATAAAGGCCTTGAAAGAAAAAAATTGTGAGCCAAATATTATATATCCAGCAAAACTGTCTCTCAAATATGATGCAAAACTAGGGCATTTCCAGATAATTATAAGTTTATTTGCAAAAACCAAACGAAAATTATAAGAAATACTAAAGGGAGTCCTCCAATTAGAAAATCAGTAACATCAGATAACAAGCCAAGACTAGAACATAGGACAGAGCAACCAGATATCAACCCAGATAGTGAACTCACAAAAATAAATCAAAGCTAAAACACTGAAAATAGGGAAACCGATGTCAATATGTAAAAGATGACAACATTAAAACAAAAAAGAGGGATTTAAAAAATGTAGACATAGATTTTGCATATGGAGAGGAAGTCAAAGCGATATAACAAAATAAAAGACTGGTATAAACTTAGAAAAATAGATGTAAATATTAAGGTAAAAACAAAGGAAATTATGAATCCTACAAGTCAAAATAAACAACTAGAAAAATATAAAGACTCAGCAAACACAAACTCAACAACAATGAAAAAGGTGAAAAGAAAATACATAAAGAAAAACGACTCAGCACAGAAAATCAGTGGAACAAAGAAACTGTGAACAACACACAAAAAAAGACATCAAAATGATAGCACTAAACTCATACCTATCAATAATGATGCTGAATGTAAACGGACTAAATACACCAGTAAAGAGACAGAGAGTGGCAGATTGGATAAAAACAAGATCCATCTATGCACTGCCTACAAGAGACACGCCTTAGACTTAAAGACACAAACAAACTAAAACTCAAAGGATGGAAAAAAATATATCAAGCAACAACACCCAAAAAAGAAGAGGAGTGGCAATATTAATCTCTGACAAAACAGACTTTAAAGTAAAATCCACCACAAAGGATAAGGAAGGACACTATATAATGATTAAAAGGTCAATACACCAGGGGGACATAACTATAGTAAATATTTATGCACCCAATGACAGTGCACCAACATACATAAAACAAACTCTAAGAGCACTGAAAAGAGAGATAGCTCCACAATAGTAGTAGGAGACTTGAACACACCACTTTTGGTGAAGGACAGAACACCCAGAAAGAAGCTCGACAGAGACACGGAAGAGTGAAATGCTACAATCAACCAACTTGATCTCATAGACATATACCGAACACTCCACCCAACAGCAGCCAAGTATACTTTCTTTTCCAACTCACATGGAACATTCTCCAGAATAGACCACATATTAGGCCATAAAGCAAGCTTTAACAAAATC
>NW_004443991.1:7134620-7137888 GCF_000243295.1 Trichechus manatus latirostris
AATCAAACACGCAGAAACTGAACAACACCTTGCTCAAAAACTACTGGGTTATAGAAGAAATTAAGGATGGAATAAAGAAATTCATAGAATCAAACGAGAATGAAAACACATCCTACCAGAACCTTTGGGACAGAGCAAAAGCAGTTCTCAGAGGTCAGTTTATAGCAATAAATGCACACATCCAAAAAGAAGAAAGAACCATAATTAAAACACTAACCCTACAACTGGAACAAGTAGAAAGAGAGCAGCAAAAGAAGCCCTCAGGCAACATGTCTTAGTCATCTACTGCTACTTTAACAGGAATATCACAAGCGGATGGCTTTAACAAAGAGAAATTTATTCTCTCACAGTCCAGTAGGTAGAAGTCCAAATTCAGGGCATCAGCTCCAGGAGAAGGCTTTCTCTTTCTGTCAGCTCTGGGGGAAGGTCCTCAACATCATCAGTCTTCCCTTGGACTAGGAGCCTCTCCTGGCAGGAACCTCAGGTCCAAAAGACACCCTCTGCTCCCAGGACTGCTTTCTTGGTGCTATGAGTTTCCCCATTTTATGATTGCCTCCCTTTCCTTTTATGTTTTGTAAGGTAAAAGGTGGTGCAGGCCACACCCTAGGGAAACTTCCTTTACATTGGATCAGCAGTGTGACCTGGGTAAAGGTGGTGTTACAATCCCACTGTAATCCTCTTTAACATAAAATTACAATCACAAAATGGAGGCCAAAGACACAATTCTGGGAATCATGGCCCGGCCAAACTGATACACATATTTTTTGGGGGACACAAGCTAAACCATGACACGCCAGAAGAAAGGACATCATAAAAATTAGAGTAGAATAAAATGAAATAGAGAATAGAAAAACAATTGAAAGAGTTAACAAGACCAAAAGCTAGTTCTTTGAAAAGATCGACAAAATTGACAAACCATTGGCCAAACTGACAAAAGAAAAAACAGGAGAGGATGCAAATAACCCATATAAGAAATGAGATGGGTGATATCACAACAGCCCCAACTGAAATTAAAAGAATCATTGCAAAATACTATGAACAACTGAACTCTAACAAATTTGAAAACCTAGAGGAAATGGACAAATTTCCAGAAACTCACTACCTATCTAAAGTAACACAAACAGCAGTAGAACAACTACATAAACCCATAATAAAAGAAGAGATTGAAAAAACTCCCAACAAAATAAAGCCCTGGCTCGGATGCCTTCACTGGAGAATTCTACAAAACTTTCAGAGAAGAGTTAACACCACTTCTACTAAAGTTATTTCAGAGCATAGAAAAGGATGGAATACTCCCAGACTCATTCTGTGAAGCCAGTGTAACCCTGATACTAAAACCAAGTAAAGACACCAAAAAAAGGAAAATTACAGACCAATATCCCTCATGAACATTGACGAAAAAAAGCCTCAACAAAATTCTAGCCAATAGAATTCAGCAACATATCAAAAAAATAATTCACCATGATCAAGTGGGATTTATACCAGGTGTACAGGGATGGTTTAACATTAGAAAAACAACCAATGCCATCCATCACATAAAATAAAACAAAAGACAAGAACCACATGATCTTATCAATCGATGCAGAAAAGGCATTTGACAAAATCCAACAGCCATTCATGATAAAAACTCTCTACAAAATAGGAATAGAAGGGAAATTCCTCAACATAATGAACGGCATTTACACAAAGCGAACAGTCAACGTCATCCTAAATGGAGAGACTTTGAAAGCACTCCCCTTGAGAATGGGAACCAGACAAGGGTGACCTTTATCACTAGTCTTATTCAACATTGTGCTGGAGGTCCTAGCCAAGGCAATTAGGCTAGAAAAACAAATAAAGCACATCCAAATTGATAGGGAAGAAGTCAAAGTATCTCTATTTGCGGATGATATGATCTTACACGCAGAAAACCCCAAAGAATTCACAAGAAAATTACTGGAACTAATAAAAGATTCCAGCAAAGTTTCAGGATACAAGATAAACACACAAAAATCAGTTGGATTCCTTCACACCAACGAAGAAAACCTCAAAATCACCATATCAATACCATCTACAATAGCCCCCAAGAAGATAAAATACTTAGGAATAAATCTAACAAGAGATGTAAAAGTTCTATACAATGAAACTACAAGACACTACTGCAAGAAACTAAAGGAGACCTGCATAAGTGGAAAAACATACTTTCCCCTTGGATAGGTAGACTTAACATTGTGAAAATGTCAGTTCTGCCCAAAGTGATCTACAGATACAATGCAATCTGGATCCAAACTCCAATGACATTTTTTAATGAGATAGAGAAACAAATCACCAGCTTCATATGGAAAGGGAAGAGGCCCCGAATAAGTAAGCATTACTCAAGAAGAACAACAAACTGGGAGACCTCACGCTACCTGATTTTAGAACCTATTATACTGCCAGCATAGTCAAAACAGCCTGGTACTGGTACAACAGATACATAGACCAATGGAACAGAATTGAGAATCCAGACATAAATTCATCTACCTATGAGCAGCTGATATTTGACAAAGGCCCAAAGTCTGTTAATTGGGAAAAAGACAGTCTCTTTAACAAATGGTGCTGGCATAACTGGATATCCACCTGCAAAAAACTGAAACAAGACCCATACCTCACACCATGCACAAAAACTAACTCAAAATGGATTAAAGACTTAAATATAAAATCGAAAACAATAAAGATCTTGGAAGAAACAATAGGGACAATGCTAGAAGCCCTAATACATGGCATAAACACAATAGGAACCATAAGTAACAATGCACAAACACCAGAAGAGAGACCAGATAAATGGGAGCTCCTAAAAATCAAACATTTATGCTCATCAAAAGACTTCACCAAAAGAGTAAAAAGATAACCTACAGACTGCGAAAAAAATTTTGCCTATGACAAATCCGATCAGAGTCTAATCTCTAAAATCTATAAGATACTGCAAAACCTCAACAACAAAAAGACAAATAACCCAATTAAAAAGTGGGCAAAGGATATGAACAGCCACTTCACCAAAAAAGATATTCAGGTGGCTAATAGACACATGAAGAAATGCTCACGATCATTAGCCATGAGAGAAATGCAGATCAACACTACAATGAGATATCATCTCACCCCAGCAAGACTTGCATTAATCCAAAAAACACAAAATAATAAATGCTGGAGAGGTTGTGGAGAGACTGGAACACTTATACACTGTTGGTGGGAATGTAAAAAGGTACAATCATTTTAGAAATTGATTTGACGCTTCCTTAAAAAGCTAGAA
>NW_004443991.1:7137988-7144101 GCF_000243295.1 Trichechus manatus latirostris
ACAATAGCAAAAGATGGAAACAACCTAGGTGCCCAACAATGGATGAATGGATAAACAAATTATGGTATATTCACACAATGGAATACCACATAATGATAAAGAACAACGATGAAGCCATGAAACATCTTATGGCATGGAGGAACCTGGAGCTGATTATGCTGAGTAAATTTAGTCAGTCACAGGACAAATACTGTATAAGACCACTATTATAAGAACTCAAGAAAAGGTTTAAACACAGAACAAAACATTCTTTGATGGTTACAAGGGTGGGGAGGGAGGGTGATGGTTATTTACTAACAAGATAGTAGATAAGAATTATCTTAGGTGAAGGGAAGGACAGCAGACACTGCAGGGGAAATCAGCACAACTGGGCTAAACCAAAGCTAAGAAGTTTTCTGAATACAATCAAGCACTTTGAGAGACAGAGTAGCAGGGGTAGGGGTCTAGGGACCATGCTTTCAGGGAACATCTAGGTCAATTGGCATACAAAGCTTATTAAGAATATGCTTTGCATCCTACCTTGGTGAGTGGTGTCTGGGGTCTTAAAAGCTTGCAAGCAGCCATCTAAGCTGCATCAATTGGTCCCAGCCACCTGGAGTAAAGGAGAACGAAGAACACCAAAGACACAAGGAAAGTAGTAGCTCCCAGATACAGAAAGGACCACATAAACCAGAGACTTCATCAACCTGAGACCAGAAGAACTAGACGGTGCCCGACTACCACCAATGACCACCCTGACAGTGAACACAACAGAGATTCCCAGATGGAGCAGGAGAAAGGTAGGGTGCAAAACTCAAATTCTATTAAGAAGACCAGACTTAATAGTCTGACTGAGACTGGAGGAACCCCGGAAACCATGTCCCCCAGATTCTCTACTAGCCCAGAACTAAAACCATTTCCGAGGCCAACTCTTCAGATACTCGTGAGGAGTGTGCCTCTTAGCTCAAGTAGATACAAAAGACTAACCATGAAGCTTTTGTCCGGAGGTGAGATGGGAAGGTGGTGAGGGTTGGGAGCTGGTTGAATGTTCATGGGGAATCAGGGGTGGAAAGGAGGAGTGTGCTGTCACTGTATGGGAAGAGCAATTAGAGTCACATAACAATGTATGTATAAATTTTTGTTTGAAGAAAAACAGACTATTAGATATGAAAGTATATGTCTCATAGAGTTTTTGTGGTATTTCTAAATATAAAAATATTAAAATGTATCCCCAAATAATAATGTAGTGGGGGCTTAATAAATCTATATTGGAAAAATAATGGATAGATGGATAGATAAATAACGTATTTATTTATTTCACAAGCATTAGTTGAATGTTACGTGCCAAGCACTTTCTTGATGCCAGCCAGTGCTCTACTGTGCCTGACCCGAAGACATTGATGCCTCTCTGCCTGGAAGAGCAACCAGGAGGGCAGTGTGCCTGGAATAGTCTTGGGAAAGCAGTACAAGAGTAGGTTGGAAATGCAGTCCAGGCCCAAGTAATGTGTGAATTTACAAACCATGCCATTCATTGTACAAGGTGAAGAGTATCATAATCTAATTTATGTTTTTAAAAGATCACTCTGTTAGATGTAAGGTTTGTAGAGGGACAAGTGTAGAAATGAGGAGACCAACGAAGGGCCTGTTGCCAAAAGGAGATATTTGTAGCTTAGACTGTAATGGTGTCTGAGAGATGGGAAAAAGAAAACAGATTCCATCTAGATTTACAGGTTGAACCAATACTACTAGCTGATGAATTGTATGTGAAAGAAACAGAAAGATAAAACAAGGGATCAAGGGCTTGAGTAACTGAATAAATGATGATATAATTTATTGAGCTCAAAAAGACAACACAACATACTTGGGGGAAATCAAGACTTAATTTTGACCATCTTAATTCTGAAATGCCTTTTAGACATCTGAGATGAAGCACTTGCTATATAGTCTGGAATGCAGGAGAATGATCATATCTGGAGATGCAAACTGGAAAAGATATAGGTATAGATGATAGATGTAAAGGATAAATAAAGATATAGATGTAGATTATAGATATAATGTTCTGGGATTGGTTTAGACACTCTAGGGAGAGAATGTTTATACAGAAAATCAGAGAGTCAAGTACTAATATTTGGATGCATTTCAATATTTTAAATATTGGTAGAGGAGAAGGTGTCAGCAAAGACAGCTTGATGAATGGCCAACGAAGTGGATGAGTAGCGAGAACAACAAGCCACAGACCGAAAGATTCAAGTAGGAAGGAGTGGCCGACTCTGTTGAATGCTGCTGAAAAATTCAGTTATGATGAGGGTTAGATAAGCGAGCATTGAATTTGGCATTGTGAGGATCATTGGTAACTTAATAAGCCATCTCATTGGAGGAGGATGAACAGGAGTTGGAGTGGACTGAATCTGAGGTGATGACACAGAGGTAGTGAGCGTGCACAGCTGTTGAGAATTCTTGCTGTGAAGAAGAGCAGAGACATGGAATGGCAGCTAAGGCAGGCTTGTGGCATCAAAAGATTTTCCTATTTTGCATGTGTTTGTTGTTTTTTAGCGTATGGTAAAGATACTAACATGCAGATATTAAAATATGTTTGCATACCAATGGGAATCCCACCAGAGAGATGAAAAAGTTGAAGATTTGATGGCTGAGGTGAGAGAGAAGATAATTGCCAGGGTGAGGTAAGAGCACAGAACACAAGTGGCTAGGCTGGCCCAGGATAGAAGCAGGAACTCTTTTCCCATGGTAAAAAGTGGGAAGAAAAGAGTATGATACAGATACCAACTATGGCTATCATCTTCTCTAACAGTTTTCAAATTCAAAGAATGCTGGGGTAAAGCCATTGGCAAGCGATGAGGTGAAGCAGAGATATCTCGTGTGAGATGGACTGGCTACATAAATTGTGGGAGTCGAGGGCAAAATGCATATGAATGTTCCTCTTATTGAAAACTAAGAAAAAAGTACAGTTACAGGTACTAAAATATAAATATTTTTCTTTCTTCTCCAGTCCTCTCTGTCCCACTTGACTGGTCATCATGTTTGTTTTCTAATTTGTCATTTAATGTCACTCTAACGAAATAAAAATTAAAACAATACATTTTGTCATGAATTTAGCCATTCATTTTTATATTGTGCAATGCCAGTTTTTAACTTCAAATATAAGAACAGTTAACTACTTTAAATAATTATGAAAATTACACAATTGCTATTCTGCAGTTTTCCCCAGGGGTGCCTCAAACTGGCTAGAACAGGCAGCACAAGCTAGACTCAGGAGGGCTGGAAGGCAGGAGAGAAGGCTCCTCCAGGCATGGATTCAGCAGAGGGAGTGTTCCCGTGGGCACTGGGATACTCACAGGCTATGTTCAGATCCTCCCAAGTACCTGAGGGTGCCACACTGTGACTGAGGGCATTCTAGGCTCCCCTTCCTGTCAGCTGCTAGACTGAAATACCGTTCCCTGGCTGCGGTGAGCTCTGCAGAAGTCAAGTTAGGCATCTTCCTTTCCCAAAGGCCTGCCATCCCAACCACAGAAAGTGGGCCATCCCCACGGTCTTTAAACCTCTGTGCTTGCTGGGATGCACTCAGTACCTGGATCAAGGGTGATTGATACGTTTGCTCCCGCCCAGACACGCTGCAGTGGGCAGGTCACTCTCTTGATGCATGCCGAGTTGCTAATACCCAGACCTCTGCCATGGGAGGAAGGCAGTAATAAACGTGGGCCTCCCTCAAACACCAGTACCCAGTCACTGCCCCAGAGAGAAGGTAAATGCTATGTGCAGTAGCAGCACAGAGTAGGAGAACCTGGGGAGCTATGGGGCACCAGGAGCAGCAGATGACAGAGAACCCATATCAGGGAAGCAGCGATATGACAGAAAACAGGACCACACATAAACCAAGACTCCATGCTCTGGCTGCATGCTCTATGGCCCTATTGGACTTCACTTATAAAACACAGTTCAAAGATAACATCAGTAGGATTTTCAAGACTGCAACCACCACCACTGAACTGCAGGGGTGGAAGCATGCTTCTGAAAGTAGGGCCTTGGGTGTTTGCACTGGTTGAGCATCCATGAAGATGGTCCCATGTGTGAGGACTTGACTAGAGATCATTGGCTAAGTGATTGGCGAAGTGCAAGACATGCTGGTTTACTCTGTGTAAACTAAACACAATAGCAGTTTTATTGGGAGACATTTTTCCATCTTGCATTTCTGCGTATCTGGCAAGCAAAGCTCTGACTTCCTTTAGACACAGACACTGTTTTCAAGAATATTTGTACAGCAAATAACCTTCAAAAAAGCAGTTTTTTCTTCCAAAGCAAAGGGCAAGCATGCTTATTCCCACTTATAAAAATTCAGGCTTCCTAAACTCAGGCTTCATCCCCTGTAATGTAGCCCACTATGTGTGCAGGTGTCATTGGCCCCCTTCATGTCTCCCTGTGGGAACTGGGGCTCAGAGAACTGGCATAAAAACTGCTGATACTCTGGCTACCACGTGGGCTGTCATTTGTCTTTGACACAGGGGTTTCATGTCTTTCATTAAGTGTGGCAGGCTAACTTGTTAGGTTGCAAGTGAAGGGAAAATCTCAGACCTTTCCTAGCTAACAGTTTTGCTTTGGTTTTGTACTCTCTGATCAAAATTTTCCTGGAATAACTGAATTTGCAAAGCACACTACAAAATTTAGATCATTATCATTTCCTTCTTAGCAAATAGAGTAAATGCAGGCACCCTTGTCTGAAAATAAAAAATGCATCTGGCTTCTAAAACACTGTTTCACAAAGTGTGTTGCACTGGATCTTAACTGATGTCATGAACAATCACAAAAAGTCACTATCCGTGGTGATATATGTTCAAAGTGATTTTTCCTTATTGCAAAAATGCTAATATTCTTTAATGTAGAAGTCTGCAAACTTTTTCTTGATACTCTTCATCAAGAACAATTTTGAGCCCATATCCCGAATATATGTTTGTATTCATATGTAAATTAAATAAGTGCACCATTATATTAATGTCTTATACATTATACAACACACACACACAAAAGAAACAAAAATGTTATAAATAAATATAAAAGGGTGTCTTCATGTTTCCTTCCCATCTCCTAATGAGTCGTCTTGTGCAACTTATGATATGGTTACAACCATTCGGAGACCACTGCTACAGTGTAGTGTGGTGCACATTACAAAGCTGCAAAGGGGAGATATATGCAGAATTCCTCTAACATAGGTAATCATATAACTTTTCTAATAGGGGATGAAAAACATGTGTCTTATAATGTATCTTAGAAAATACTGATCTGCCCTCCAGAGATTGCAAACTGGTTGGCCAAAGCAGTCTCACTTGTCTTAGTGGAATTTACATGACTTGATGCAGTAATGTAGTTAGTTTCTAGTTTATCTAATCCTCAGCACTCCTTTTTGCATTACAAATCTCCTTGACTCATTTATCTATTTGACATATAAAGTTTTATTTATTTATTTATTTATTTTTTAACCTTTACTTGGATTGATTTTAAATAAAGAACAAGTTTAGTGGGAAGTTTCATAGCCTTAGAGGAACATAATTTCTTCAAAATGGATAGATATTTCTGGCCAGGGGTAAGCACGTGATAGCTTGCTTGATTTGAACCTATAATAAACTATTATGCAAGAAAAGGGAATCTTTAGTACTCCCCTCCAAAGTATTCTTTTAGGATTACTTGTGCCAAAAACGTCATACCCCAATTATTTGTGATTTTCACGCTCAAGAGAGTTACAGCTTTAGCTTAGTGCCAAGTTTAGGGGAGACAGGTGGTTGGCTGATGCAATAATTAAAGGAGAAGAGACATGAATTTGTCCTCCATCTTTCTTCACCAGCCTCATCACATCAGCTAGAGATTCAAATTTTACATACATTTTGAAAATTTTAAGTTTACTTCAGAGCTATCCTACTGAATTTTAAATAAGCTGGAAAACAAAAAATAATTTAAATATTTCTGAAATTCTTACAAATACGGTCAATCAAAAATACTGAGAATAGAGGGGTCTCCGGCAAGATGGCGGTCTAGGCAGAAGCACCACGCCGTCCCTCCACAACAAAGATCCGAAAAACTAAGCCAAACAGAGAATCAACAATCCTGAAACCCTAGAACATCAAATG
>NW_004443991.1:7152200-7156040 GCF_000243295.1 Trichechus manatus latirostris
AAAAAAAAAAAATACTGAGAATAATAATTGGATTAAATTAATCCAGTGTAATTTACGTTTCTTCTGTGATACAGTGAAAGAAACGGGAGAGAGAAGAAATGATGTAAACAAAAGATTTGGTGCCTTCAAAAGTTCTCAAATGCTAGCCAGAAAAGGGAGATATTTTGCAAGGTTTTGTGCCAACTGGAATTGCATTGCCATTCATTCTATTCTGAGAGGGTGCAAGTGGATGACACATTAATTAACTTCTTCCAAGAGGAAACATCGCCCCGTGACTCTCATTGTTCTTATACATCATTAGTCAGACAGAAGGAAGTTTTCTATGGGGTTTTAGACTCTCTTGAACTTAACAACAACAAAAAAAATTTCCACATGCTTTAACCATCAAATTTCAAAATTGTATGATACACTATATTTCTGTTATTCTTAACTGAGAGATCGTACATTAGTATGAAATTTAATTAAACAATAGGAAGTAATATTGGACAGAATCAAAACTGAAGATCTAGTGAATAAGGTGCCTAGAAGGAAGTGTTTTGCCACAGGTACATCACAGTTATGCAGAGGTCATAATCATGTAATGTAATCACCCTATAGACAGGCACGTGGAACCCTGCTGGTGCAGTGGTTAAGAGCCTGGCTGCTAACCAAAAGTTCAGCAGTTCGAATCCACCAGCGGCTCCTTGTAAACCCTATGGGACAGCTCTACTCTGTCCTATAGGGTCACTATGAGTCTGACTTGACGGCAATGTGTTTGTTTGTTTTTTTTCTTTTATAGAGAGGAATACAGATAAAAAGTAAGATATTTAAATGGCTGAACAATAAGCAGAAGGCAAAGTAGACATAAAATTGTCCATGGTGAGTGTTTTAGTCCATATTCAAATTTCTCTCTTGAATCATTAAGAATTAAGAGGCCTTATTTAAAAAAAAAAACAACGACCTGAAAACCTGTTGCCAGTGGAGTC
The DNA here is from genome assembly GCF_000243295.1 of Trichechus manatus latirostris. Lineage (NCBI taxonomy): Eukaryota > Metazoa > Chordata > Mammalia > Sirenia > Trichechidae > Trichechus > Trichechus manatus. The sequence goes on from NW_004443991.1 coordinate 7,153,166, forward strand.
AATTCCAACTCATAGCAACCCTATAGGACAGAGTAGAACTACCTCATAGGGTTTCCAAGAAGAGACTGGTGGATTTGAACCGCTCACCTTTTGGTTAGGAACAGATCTCTTAACCACTACACCATCAGGGCTACGGAAAGCCTCTGAGTACCCCCTAATTTATCCCAGAACTTAAATTGGGAAACTAGTAAAAAGCTGAAAGTAACCAAAGCCAGAGAATATGATGATAAATATGCAGTCTCATACTCAAAAAAAAAATTGGTGGACTTGTCCTTCAGTTTTAAATGGTTCCTGGTACATCAGGCAGAACTTTAGGGAGCACTGTGAGAAATCCAGCATCTCATCAGTTTCTGTAAACCATGTATCAGTGGCAGTGGCATGTCATCCTGTCTCTGAAGTTGCCATCACATTGTATTTTTTGCAATTTTTACTGTTGGTAGGCTTAGATGGTCTAGGATGAGGAATCATTGCAGTACAGCCACTTGTCTGTAACAAAGTACAAAGACAGAAGATAGAAGGAAAATATTAGGTGAACAGTAGGGTTTTTTTTCTATCCACAGTTATAGACAATATAACTAACACCTTACTTCAAAGGATTAAAGATCTATTTTTTAAATGCAAACACAGACTCTCTGTTTTAGCTGCATGCTGCTAAGTGGTGACTAAATTAATAATTTGATTGCAAGGTATTAAGTTCATTAATAACACAAGGGAGGCAAATAAGCAGAAAGATTATAGAACAGTGCTGATGGTGGTTAGCAGTAAATATTAAAACAACCCCTTCTTCACAACTAAATTAAGGGCTGAATATCGGGAAGCAGAGGTAACTAATAAAAACTTTCCTTGGTGCTCCCAAAGTGAAGCATTTCCAACGCCATGTAAATAATGCAGAAGTGATAAGGGCAGAGGTCATGGCAATGGACTCATGATTAAGCTGACATAAAGAAACACCAGCTAGGATGAAGCAAGTCCATAAAGAAGTATCATAACTCTGACTGGGCACGCGAGCGGTTATTTTCACTGATTCAAATACTGAAGACTGTAATTTGAGTTTGTAATTTCATTCCTCAGAGAAAAGTCAAACTTTACTGTGCTGAGGTTGATGTTCCTTTTTCCTCACTCTATGGACACAAGCATAGGTTCTATCCATTGTATCAGAATGTATGCTTAGGTGCAGCCAAGATGGCAGTGTAGTTAGACACTTCCTATATCCCTCTTACAACAAAGACCTGGAAAAACAAGTGATTTGATTCTATATGAATATCTAGGACCCCTGAACAAGGAAAGGTTGAGGAATTGGACTGAGTGATGGCGGGAGGAGACAGTTTGGAACAAGCGAAGAACGCCAGAGCCGCGGCAGCGAAACAGCAGCTCTGCAGTCACTCCAGCCCACAGTGAAGCAGGCACACTCGGGAAGCAGTTTCCACATCGAGAGAGACCCAGCAGCAGAGATTCTGCTTGGACACTCCGAACCAGTGAAAAGCAGCTCCCAAGTGGCTAAGATAAGTACATGCATGCGGCCTTTCATGGGGATTAAAAAAAAAAGCCCATTTGGGAAGGGCCTCTCTCCCTTATGCCTCCTCCCTCTGCGCTCTGCACCGGGAGTCCACTGGGCCGGAAGTAGATCCCAAAAGGCCCCCTGCCCCATTCTCCTGGCTTTGGAGAGGGAACAAATAAGCTACTGGCTCCCCTAAGCCAGGAACACAGAGTTGGCACAGCTTCTTTGCTAGGCAAAGGTATAAGGGGTCCACAGACCCTGAGTGCCTGACACCCCTTTATAGACTTGTGGGGACCCATCTCAACAGCGTTAGCCCTCACTACCAGAGTACAACATGGCAAACATCTGAAGTTTAAATTCAACTGCTTCAGCTGTGAAGTGGAAGATTTGTGACCCTCGAAACAGCGCTGCCCGGAAGTAGGCGCTTTTATCGATCTGCAACAGGGGCTTGAGGACTGGTGCTGTCACCTAAACCTCCTAGTCACCTGCTACAGGAGTCCAAGAAAAAGTGGTGCTCTAAAGTCTTTACAGCCAACAGAGTGGGGTGCTAATGGTCCAGCTGCAAAACTCACTTACCTACTCACAGTAGAAAATAAGGACACGCTTTCCTTTCAGACACTCAGGGGCAGCCGTCAGCCCCCTGCCTGGCTCAGCCTGTGAACCCCCACCACAGCCAGAGTCCAATCCCTGCACCAATCACCCATGCCTCTCTAGGGCGGGGGGTGAGAGCCTGCACCACACACTTGGTGACTGACTGCCTGGACACCTGAGCTGAACCCATATAGGAAAATTTAATGGACTCCTGTGTGCACATACTTAGCTACAGAACTAACTACCTGGTGACAGGATGTTAGAGATTCAAAGGCGTCAATAATCAAAGCACAGCACATGAGCAGCCTATTTGGGCATATCAAAATAAGACAAAACAAGAAGCAAGATCTCATTAAACAAATATAAAATAAAATTATAATAACTTATTGATGGCTTGGAGACAACAGTCAATATCAAACCACGTAAACAGGCAGTACATGATGGCTTCAACAAGCTCCCAAAATAAAGAATCAATAAATTCTCTGGAAGAAGAGAATTTCTTGGAATTACCAGAGGCAGAATACAAAACATGAATATACAGAACTCTTCTAGAAATTAGAAAGAAAATTCGACATAATGCATAAACACAAGGGAACATACAGACAAAGTAGTAGCAGAACTTAAAAAAGTTATTCAAAAACATAATGCCAAATTTAATAGGCTGCAAGAATCCATAGAGAGACAGCAATCAGAAATCCAGAAGATTAACAATAAAATTTCAGAATTAGACAACTCCATAGAAAGTCATACGGGCAGAATTGATGCAGTAGAAGTTAGAATTAGTGA
>NW_004443991.1:7156140-7158264 GCF_000243295.1 Trichechus manatus latirostris
TAGGAGCAGAACTGAGGCAGTAGAAGTTAGAATTAGTGACATTGAAGATAAAGCTCTTGACGCCAACCTATTTGACGAAAATTTAGATAAAAGAATTAAAAAGAATGAAGAAACTCTAAGAGTCATGTGGGACTCTATCAAGAGAAATAACCTATGAGTGATTGGAGTACCAGAACAGGGGAGGATAACAGAAAATTGTTTGAAGATTTATTGACAGAAAACTTCCCAGATATCATGAAAGATGCAAAGGTATCTATCCAAGATGCTCATTGAACCCCACAGAAGGTAGATCCCAAAAGAAAGTCACCAATATATTATGATCAAACTTACCAAAACCAAAGATGAAGAGAGAATTTTAAGAGCAACTAAGGATAAAAGAAAAGTCACCTACAAAAGAGAGTCAATTAGAATAAGCTCGGACTACTCAGCAGAAACCATGCAGGCTAGAAGGCAACGGGATGACATATATAAAGCCTTGAAGAAAAATAACTTCCAGACAAGAATTATATATCCAGCAAAACCGTCTCTCAAATATGATGGCAAAATTAGGGCATTTCCAGATAAACAGAAGTTCAGGGAATTTGCAAAAACCAAACCAAAATTACAAGAAATACTAAAGGGAGTCCTACGGTTAGATAATCAATAACACCAGACAACAATGCAAGACTAGAACACAGGACAGACCAACCAGATATTGACTCAGATACGGAAATCGAAAATACATCAAAGCTAAAACATTGAAAATAGGGAAACAGATATCAATATGTAAAAAAGGACAACATTAAAACAAAAAAGAGGAACTTAAAAAATGGAGACATTGATTGTTCATATGGAGGGGAAGTTAAGGCAATATACATTAATAAAAGACTGGTATAAACTTAGAAAAATAGGGGTAAATATTAAGATAGCCACAAAGGAATCAAACAATCCTACAAATCAAAACAAAAAAGTAGAAAAACCTAAAAACCCAGCAAACAAAAAATCTACAGCAATCTAAAAGAGGAAAAAAAAAATACATAAACAAAAACGACTCAGCACAGAAAATTGAGCGGAACAAAGAAACTGTGAAACACACACAAAAAGAGAAATCAGGATGACAGTAGTAAACTCATACCTATCAATAATTATGCTGAATGCAAACGGACTTAATGCACCAATAAAGAGACAGAGAGTGGCAGATTGGATAAAAAATCATGACCCGTCTATATGCTGCCTAAAAGAGACGCACCTTAGACTTAAAGACACAAACAGGCTAAAACTCAAAGGATGGAAAAAAAATATATCAACAAACAACTCTCAAAAAAGAGCAGGAGTGGCAATATTAATCTCTGACAAAATAGAATTTAAAGTAAAATCCACCACAAAGGATAAGGAAGGGCACTAGATAATGATTAAAGGGTCAATACACCAGGAAGACATAAATATTTATGCAACCAACAACAGGGTTCCGAAATACATAAACTCTAACAACACTGAAAAGAGAGCTAGACAGCTCCACAATGCTAGTAGGAGACTTCAACACACCACTTTTGGTGAAGGACAGAACACCCAGAAAGAAGCTCAACAAAGACACGGAAGAGCTAAATGCTACAATCAATAACTTGATCTCATAGACATATACTGAACACTCCACCCAACAGCAGCCAAGTATACTTTCTTTTCCAACGCACATGGAACATTCTTCAGAATAGACAACATATTAGGCCATAAAGCAAGCCTTAACAAAATCCAAAACATTGAAATCTTACAAAGCATCTTTTCTGACCATAAAGCTATGAAAGTGGAAATCAACAACATAAAAAGCAAGGAAAAAAAATCAAACACATGGGAACTGAACAACACCTTGCTCAAAAACTACTGAGTTATAGAAGAAATTAATGATGGAATAAAGAAATTCATAGAATCAAACGAGAATGAAAACATATCCTACCAGAACCTTTGGGACACAGCAAAACCAGTGCTCAGAGGTTAGTTGATAGCAATAAATGCACACATCCAAAAAGAAAAAAGAGAGCATCAAAAGAAGCCCACAGGCACCAGAAGGAAGTAAATAATAAGAATTAGAGCAGAATTAAATGAACTAGAGAATAGAAAAACAACTGAAAGAGTTAACAAGTCTAAAAG
>NW_004443991.1:7159288-7160505 GCF_000243295.1 Trichechus manatus latirostris
AAAGAATCCACAAGAAAACTACTGGAACTAATAGAAGATTTCAGCAAAGTTTCAGGATACAAGGTAAACATACAAAAATCAATTGGATTCCTTTACACTAACAAAGAGAACCTTGAAGACAAAATCACCAAATCAATACCATTTACAATAGCCCACAAGAAGATAAAATACTTAGGCATAAATTTAACCAGAGATGTAAAACATCTATACAGAGAAAACTGCAAGAAACTAAAAGAGACCTGCATAAGTGGAAAAACATACCTTGCTCATGGATAGGTAGACTCAAGATTGTGAAAATGTCAATTCTACCCAAAGCAATCTACAGATACAATGCAATCCCGATCCAAATTCCACCAGCACTTTTTAATGAGATGGAGAAACAAATTACCAACTTCATATGGAAAGGGAAGAGGCCTCGAATAAATTAAGCATTACTCAAGAAGAAGAACAAAGTGGGAGGACTTACACTACCTGATTTTAGGACCTATTATACTGCCACAGTAGTCAAGACAGCCTGGTACTGGTACAACAACAGACACATAGACCAATGGAACAGAGTTGAGAATCCAGATATAAGCTCATCCACCTATGAGCAGCTAATATTTGACAAAGACCCAAAGTCCATTAATTGGGGAAAAGACAGTGTCTTTAACAAATGGTGCTGGCATAACTGGATATCCACCTGCAAAATACTGAAACAAGACCCATACCTCACACCATGCACAAAAACTAACTCAAAATGGACAAAGACTTAAATATAAAATCAAAAACGATAAATATCATGGAAGAAAAAATAAGGACAATGCAAGGAGCCCTAACACATGGCATAAACACAATACGAACTATAAGTAACAATGTACAAGCACCAGAAGAGAGACTAGATAAATGGGAGCTCCTAAAAATCAAACACTTATGCTCATCAGAAGAATTCACCGAAAGAGTCAAAAGACAACCTACAGACTGGGAAAAAATTTTTTGCTACAACAAATCCAATCAGCGTTTAATCTTTAAAATCTACAAGATACTGCAAAACCTCAACAACAAAAAGACAAATAACCCAGTTAGAAAATGGGCAAAGGCTATGAACAGGCACTTCACCAAAGAAGATATTCAGGCGGCTAACAGATACATGAAGAAATGCTCATGATCATTAGCCATTAGAGAAATGCAGATCAAAACTACAATGAGATATCATCTCACCCCAACAAGGCTAGCAT
>NW_004443991.1:7160605-7163367 GCF_000243295.1 Trichechus manatus latirostris
TTATACACTGTTGGTGGGAATGTAAAATGGTACAACCACTTTGGAAATTGACTTGTAGCTTCCTTAAAAAGCTAGAAATAGAAGTACCATACGATCCAGCTATCCCCCTCCTTGGAATATATCCTAGAGAAACAAGAGCTGTCACACGAATAGATATATGCACACCCATGTTCACTGCAGCACTGTTCACAATAGCAAAAAGTTGGAAGCAACCTAGATGCCCATTGACAGACAAATGGATAAACAAATTATGGTATATCCACACAATGGAATATTATGCAAGGATAAAGAACAACGATGAAGCTGTGAAACATCGTATAACATTGTGGAAGCTGGAACTTATTATTCTGAGTGAATTTAGTCAGTCACAGGAAGACAAGTACTGTATAAGACCACTATTATAAGAACTCAAGAAAAGGTCTAAACACAGAAGAAAACATTCTTTGATGGTTAGGGAGGGAGGGTGAGGGTTATACACTAACTAGGTAGTAGATAAGAATGATCTTAGTTGAAGGGAAGGACAGCACACACTACAGGGGAAGCCAGCACTACTGGACTAAACAAAAGCTAAGAAGTTTCCTCAACACAATCAAATACTTTGAGAGACAGAGTAGCAGGGATGCGGGGCCTGGGGGCCATGCCTTCAGGGGACATCTAAGTCAATTGGCATAACAAAGCTTATTAAGAAAATGGTCTGCATCCTACTTTGGTGAGTGGCTCTGGGGTCTTAAAAGCTTGCAAGGAGCCATCTAAGATGCATCAATTGGTCTCAACCACTTGGAGTAAAGGAGAATGAAGAACACCAAAGACACAAGGAAAGTATTAGCCCAAGAGACAGAATGGGCCACAGAAACCAGAGACTTCATCCGCCTGAGACCAGAAGAACTAGATGGTGCCCGGCTACCACCAATGAACGTCCTGACAGGGAACACAACGGAAGGTCCCTGATGGAGCTGTAGAAGGATGGGATGCAGAACTCAAATTCTAGTAAGAAGACCAGACTTAATGGTCTGACTGAGACTGGAGGCGCCCTGGAAAGCATGGCCCCAGGACTCTCTATCAGCCCAGAACTAAAACAATTTCCAAGGCCATCTCTTCAGACAGGGATTGGACTGGCTGTGGGACATAAAGTGATACTCGTGAAGAGTGTGCCTCTTAGTCAAGTACATACAAGAGACCAAAGGGGCAGCTTCTGTCCAAAGGTGAGATTCGAAGGCAGAGAGAGGAGTTGGTTGAATGTTCATGTGGAATCAGGGGTGGAGGGGAGGAGTGTGCTGTTGCAGAATGGGGTGAGCGGTTGGGGTCTCATAACAATGTATGTAAAAAAAAAAATTTTTGTACGGAAGACTAACTTCAAATGTAAACCTCATTTAATTAAAACAATAATAATAAAAGAATGTATGCTTACAATTAAAAGTCATGGATTTGGCAGCACTGGTATTTGTTGCCTTATTTTAAACAACAGTTGATCAATCCAAACTCTAATCACTATCAGTACAGAATGGTCATGTTAACCGAGGCAGTCCTAACTTTATTTCATCTCAGCATAACCACTTTTCTGCTGATGAATTAAATAACAAGATATTGTTTCTGGTTGTGTTTTAAGGTTGTGCCTTACAGGGAAATACAAGAATCAGCTTAGTCAACAGAGCTGCATCTCCTCGCCTACATTTGATTGAATGTGTTCTGTCCAGGAAGTGCTTCAGAGTGAAGATGGTAGGTGATGGTATAATAACCAAGTAGACAGAGTTACACTGAGGCACTTAGGGCAGGAAATAGAAGAAACATTACGGCTATTTATCAATATTGCCATCAGTCTGTTCTAAGGGAACCTTATACTAAATAGATTGTCAATAAGAAAAAATGCAATTACTCATTATTAATACAAGCCAAAATCAATCACTTGTGGAAATATAGTTTTTAAATATTTATTTGACCATCAGTTTTTGCATTGAAAGTACTCATATCCATTAATTTTCTTTCTCCACATCAGTTTTCACATCATTTTAATCTCTATTAGTGCCTCAAGAGCACTAAATTATTTCCATTCTACAAACTTAAATTGCCCCAAACAATACTAATAACCTCTAAAATAAAGGGGGGTCTATAAAACGTAGTTTTAATCTAACTTGTATTTAAGCTGGCTGGCTTTTTCTTTGGATCTTTAACACTGAATTTTGATTCCACGCAGTTAGTATATATGTATGACTGTTTCATCATGGTGACAGGGACTACATATTTGATGAGAAAAAATGCAATAGATAATTTCATCTTCCCCTCAGTCATTTTGATAAATATATGTATATATCGTGTGTGTGTATATTTATATATCTTGTGTATGTATAGACTGTGTGAGTGTGTGTAGATACAAATAAAACATTGATACAAATAAAACATTTAATTTCATGTAGATGAAGACTGGCAGGGTCAGATAGTGGCATAAAACTCAGGCACATCTTCAAATCTGTCCATCTTCAAAACATACTGAAGTGAACAAAGTTTTAATTTAAATATTAAAAAAAGTAAGAGTGAAATAAAACCAAAATTAAAGAGGGAAGGAAGGAGGGAAGAAAAGAACAAAAAGAAAGATTAGAAGGCAAGGAGGGATGTAGAAAGAATAAATCTTTTCAGAGAACCGTGAAAATTTAAAAAATTAAAAACAACCATATATAAGGCCACAAAGAATTTCTGAATAAAGTCAAAAAGTTAAGATAGTATAAACCATATGCCTTAATTATTTTCTTTAATTTATTAAATATTAG
>NW_004443991.1:7163476-7167374 GCF_000243295.1 Trichechus manatus latirostris
ATCAACAATTATGAAAACACATCTAAAAACATATAGAATGAAGTTCATCATAGAAAAATTAACTTCTTTAAACACAAATTTCTAAATAAGGAAAAAATGTCAATAACTAGTCATATTAATCAAGAAATTAGAAAGATACTGAAATAGGAAAGCTAGAGGAAAAATAATAAAGATAAAAGAAGAGAATTAGAAACTAGGAAAAAGTAGGATTTATCATTAAACCAAAAAGTGGTTCTTAAGGAGGGAAAAAAAAAACTAACTAGCTAAGTCACAGTCAGCATAACAAAAACAGCACATGCAAAAAATTAGAAATGAAAGAAAATTATTGCAAAGGTAAGGAATATTTTAATACTAAAAGAATATTTCATTAAAATTATATGTAAACTATTAGAAAATTGTATAAGTAGTTCTACATAAAAATAAACTCAATTTATGCTCATGAACTAGAGAAAACCCAAACACATCAGTAACCAAATTTAAATTTTAAATTTTAAATTTTAATTGAAAGCTACATCTCAAAAAGTGCCAAATCCTAAGGTTTCACAGATTAATTCTTCTTAAATCTTTAAGAAAAAAATTATAACAAGATTATTTTAAAACTTTTCTGAGTTTGTTAGAAAGTTACCCTGGCAACCCTAATGAACATCATCTTCTATTACTCATGTTCTGTGTTGTCCCCATTCCTTCAATCTGGGTGATGCTGCAACTGCTTTAGCAAAAGAAAGAGGTAGAAGGGACACTGAGACAGTCTGGGCCTAACATAAAGGACTGAGAAAACCTGACAGCTTCTGCTTTTGCACTCTCTGGAAACCAACCGTCACATAAGAAATCTGACTATGCTACTGAGGAAAAGAGGCTACATAGAGACACCTTGGAAAATACGGTATCATGTGGAGAGAGATGACACATAATGTAGCACCAAGGTGCAGGATATCTAAGAGAGGATGCCATCTTCAATGTTCCAGCCTGTCAAACCTCCATATAACCTCATCCTTGCCTTCCACATGACCACAACCACATGACACACCCCCAGAAAGACTAGCAGAAGAACCAACAAGTTGAAACCAGTCAACCTACATAATTAATGGATATAACAATAAACTGTTGTTTTCAGACACTGAGTGTTTGAGTGGTTTATTATGTAGCAATACATAACTAAAACACTGTGCACAGAAAACAATGAAACTTTGAAAATATTTTTCAATATTGATGTCAAAATACAACAAAAATAATAATACTGCTTAGTTTCCCATGTAAATATTGATGAAAAATCACACACACTCAGATACACACACAAAATATTATCAAATGCAAGTCAGCCACATATTTAACATAATAATAAATATATATAAGAGTGATTCATCACAGCAAAGTAATGATACTTCAATGCTAGGAATACAACAATAAATTGGAGCAATGTTTGGGGAAGGAAATATGCCAATATCAAAGTTAAAAAGATATTTTTAATCTAATAATTTCACTTTTAGATATTTATCTTAAGGAAAAGCTGAGATAAAAATATAGGTTAAGTTCCAGCAAAATGGCACTCTAGGCAGAAGCACCACGCCGTCCCTCCACAGCATAGATCCGAGAAACTAAGCCGAACAGAGAATACAATAATCCTGAAACCCTAAAACATCAAATGAAGAGATAAAGAACTCAACCAAGCACCAAATGGAGTGAGAAAACTGACAGAGAATGGAGAGTGAGGAGAGATTCATGCAGAGGTCCCCTGCCAGCTAACACAGCATGGATCCCCCATCTTGGACTTCTATAGGAGACCAGCAAACAGGAGGTAAGAGAAAGCAGCCTCACAGAGCATCCAGCGGGAGACAAAACAACCGCTAATTTGTGGTGTGCACTTTCCTACCCCCACACCTCTTCGCCCCGGCTCGGCCTCCTCTACTTCCCGTGGCCACGGTCTCTTGACCGGGAAGCGCCGGTTGCTTGGATTCCACACACCGGAGCGGGCGGCTCTCTGGGTGCCATTTGTTGGCTGCTGGTGTTGCTTTTTTCCACTTCTTTTGATTTCTTCCTTGCCTCTCGCCATCTCCCCCTCTTTTTGCTCGAGTGCCTCGCTCTGTGAGCCATCTTTGCTTCTTCCTGAGGGGCTGCAGAGCGCCGGCAATTTGTGATATATGCTTTCCCACTCTCTACACTTATTCACCCATACTCGGCCCCCTCCGCTTTCCACAGACACAGTCTCTTGTCCAGAAACACCAGCCTGCACTAGCTGGCTCTCTGAGTGCCATTTGTTGACTTCTAGTGTTGCTTTTTTTTTCTGCTTCTTTTGATTTCTCACTTGCCTCTCGCCACCTCCCCCTCCTTTCACTCAAGTGCCTGGCTCTGTGCGCCATCTTTGCTTCATCCTGAGGGGCTGCAGAGTGTCAGAAATTTGTGATATATGCTTTCCCACTCTCTACCCTTCTTCACCCACACTCGGCCCTCTCTGCTTCCTGCGGAAACACTCTTTTGTCCAGAAACACCAGCCTGCACTAGCTGGCTCTCTGAGTGCCATTTGTTGGCTGCTTGTGTTGCTTTTTTTTTTTGCTTCTTTTGATTTCTTGCTTGCCTCTCGCCGCCTCCCCCTCCTTTCGCTCAAGTGCCTGGCTCTGTGCACCATCTTTGCTTCTTCCGGAGGGGCTGAGGAGCTCCATTCGAGTGTGGAGCTGCTTCCTGGTCTGGGCTACCATGCTGTTGGGATCCTGGGGCTTTTGTTTGTTTGCTCGTTTTGAATTGTTTGTTTGTTTTCTTTTCCTTTTCTTGAGTTGGGAGCCCTTTCTGGCCAGGCGGAGCTACGTGGCAAGGAGAGTCCCCTTCGGTCTCCACAGACGTGCAGAGGGATCCCTGAGGACATTTCTTTTTACATCGATTTTTCTTCTTTTTCTGTTTTTTTGGGGGTCCATTCTTGTTCTTTTTTTTAATGTGTTTTGTTTTCTTTTGCCTCTTTTTCCCTTTTTGTCTTTCTTCATTGCTCAGTTTCTTGTCTCTCTATATCTTCCTTCTCTTTCTGATCCCTGAATACCAGGTGTTGCATACCTCTACGCCTTCTAGCCAGGCTGTACTGCAACACCTGAGAGCGACTTCCCCAGACCTCATAGCTGCACCGGTGGGATCCCTGGGAACTTTGCAGTTCTTTAACCTTTCTGATTTTTATTTATTCATTCTTTTCTTTTCTTCCTCTTCCCCTTTCTGTTTTTCTCCGTTTCATAGTCTTATCTCTCCACTCCAACCGCAAGCTCCCCTAGCATTCTTTTTTGTTTGTTTTCATGTTTTTGGCTCCTGTTCCTTTCTCCTCTCTCCCATATCCATCTTAGCTCCACACATAACAATCTCCCCGCTGCATCCTGCGTACCTGCACCGTGCGCTTGATATCACACCACCAAGCAGCACAGGCACGGCCTATTGGAACCTGCCCTGCACTGATTACCAACCTGCTCTGGTGGCTGTAGTAAGTACCACAAACCACCCACCCCAGTAACACCTTTTCACCTAGACCTGCCCTGCCGTACCATATTTGAGTGACAGACCATAACAGTTGGAGAAAGAGGCAAAAAGTATTGAGTGCACAGACAAGCAAACAACAAAGAACACACAGTCCGCCTGCTCAGACGTAGTCAAATTTTTTTTTTAAAAAAGGGATGAAACAAACAAATATACAATCAATTAATGAGAAAAATAACTATTGAATGACCCGAAGACAGCAGACAATATCAAAACATTTACAAAAACAGGAAAAGATGGTTCCAGTAGGCATCCAAAATAAAACACCACATGACTCTCCTGTGGAAGAACATGCACTAGAACTACCTGATAGGGAATTCAAATGTCTAATACTCAGAATTCTCCAAGAACTGAGGCAAAAAGCTGACAAACATGAGGAAAAAATAGACAAATT
>NW_004443991.1:7171645-7180156 GCF_000243295.1 Trichechus manatus latirostris
TGAGAAACTATTTTGTTCTGTAAGCCTTCATCTTAAGTGTGAATAACAGCACAATTGGAAGAGCATAGTCAATGTCACTGAACTGTGCAGGTAGAAATTTTTGAAATAGTGTATCTTTGGCTATGTGTATTTTCACCAAAAAAAAAGGTTGAGAAGTTAGAGGGTTAATATGTTGTGGGGTTGTTAACTAATGTCATAAAACAACATGTGTACTACTGTTTCATAAGAAAATATTTGTTCTGTAAGCCTTCACCTGTAGTACCATAAAAATAAATAAATAAATAAATAAATGAAATGCCCCACAATGATTTGCAAAAAAAAAATATAGGTTAATATATGCAATAGAGAATACTGATTGATACATTTTATACAATAGTTAAAAAATAAAATCTAAATATCCATAACTAAGAAAACGATAGCATGAATTATAGAAAAATCCATACTAGGCAGATGATTAAAACATAAACTAAATGAATGCTTGTATCTCTAAGACATATTAACTAGAAGAAAAGGTAACTTATAAAAACAATATGAAATTAAATGCAATTAAGCGAGCACTTAATCCTTTGCAGAAAAGGGTGCAAGTGTGTGCATTTTTTTGAAAATTTATGTAAAATTTCAAGAAGAATACACAAGAACCCATTAAATCCATTAAATAACTTTGGTGAGTGGGACTGGGGAAAGACGTCAGGGGAGAGTGAAATTTACTCTTCATATTATATGTTTCTATTAATTTTTAATTATGTGCATTAAATATTTTATTTTTAAAATGTATAGAATCTACACATTTGCACCACTCTCAGCCCTTTCCTATGTTTGACCTTTTTTTTCTCACATCTCATGATTTTACTTAGACAATGGCTTTTCATATGTTTCTATTGTAACACAATTGAACAAGTATTTATTAACTGTCTATTAAAAGGCAAGCATCCAAGTGTGCACAGTTTTCATACAACAATTACACTTCCAGGAATATTTTTCGAAGGCAAAGCTTTGAGTGTGTTTTTTTTTTTTTAAATATAGTCTTACCCATTCCAAACCAACCCAAACCCATTGCCATCAAGCTGACTCTGTCTCACAGTGACTTTATAGGACAGAGTAGAACTGCCCAATAAGTTTTCCAAGGCTGTCAATCATTTTGGAAGCAGAATGACACCTCGTTCTTCCACAGAGCTGCCGGTAGGTTCAAACCACTGATCTTTCGGTTAGCAGCTGAGCGCTTAACCACTGTACCACCAGGGCTCCTTTTTTACCCATTAGTAGGTAGGGAAACAATATATCAGGCATAAATCAACATTTTTATATAAAATATATTTGAATAGAATAGAGTAAAACAAACCATCAAAATTCATCACATGCAGAAACAGTGAGTAGTGTGTTGGGTAACATATGGTGTATATGTCTTTATGTTTGTGTTCAGGTATAGATTGCTATGAATACTCATAGCTTTATGGTATTTCTCTTAAATAATGAACCATCAGTCAGCCAAGAGGGGATAGAGGAGAGCTCAGAGAACATCCCTAGTGTAGGGGAAATTGGTTGTTTGCCTCGAGGAGGAAAACAGGAATGTGGAGAAAGTGGTATTGTTACACTTTACTTGAAATAGCTTGATACTATTTAAAGATAGATTCTTATAAGCTTGTTATCTATGTTTAAAACCCTATCGCAGGGTTTCGCAACTTGAGCACAATTTATATCGCCAGTCAGATAATTCTTTGTTGTGGAGGACTGTCCTGTGCTCTGTAACATGTTTAGTAGCGTATCTGGCCTCTACCCTCTAGATATTAGAAGCATCTCTGAGATGTGACAACCACAAAGATCTCCAAAAATTTCCGCAAGTCTTCTGGGGGACAAAATCAATTCTGTTTGAGAAACTCTGTCTTAAAGAATTATACTTTTTTAAAGCAAAAATTATAGTTCACAAACCAATAGAGAATATAATATTGAATTATAAAAAAAAAATTAAAAGGCAGACAAAAAGAAAAGGAACAAAGAATAGAAGACTAATAGCAATATAGAATATAATAGACTTAAATGATTTAAACACCCTAAAGAAAAGTTACAAGACCCAGATATATGCTGTCTACAAGAAATACACTTTAAAGATTAAGATAAGCTAGAAGAAAAAGAATGGAAAAAAAATATATTATGCAAATACTAATCAACAGAAAAGTGGAGTAGCTATATTTAACAAAGTATACTTAAGAAAAAGAAAAAGTAATTTTACACAAGTAAAATTTTGCTGAAGAACATTCAAAAGCAGTTGCAGCAGTACATCAACAAGGAACTGCAGAAATTCAAGCTGGATTCGGAGGAGGACGTGGAACCAGAGATACCATTGCTGATGTCAGATGGATCTTGGCTGAAAGCAGAGAATACTAGAAAGACGTTTGCCTGTGTTTTATGGACTATGCAAAGGCATTCAACTGTGTGGATTATAACAAACTATGGATAACACTGCAAAGAATGGGAATTCCAGAACACTTAATTGTGCTAATGTGGAACCTGTACATAGATCAAGAGGCAGTCGTTCCAACACAGCAAGGGGATACTTCATAGTTTAAAATCAAGAAAGGTGTGTGTCAGGTGGGATCCTTTCACCATACTTATTCAATCTGTATGCTGAGCAAATAATTCAAGAAGCTGGACTATATGAAGAAGAATGGGGCCTCAGTACTGGAGGAAGACTCATTAACAAACTGCGAATGCAGATGACACAACTTAGCTGGCTGAAAGCAAAGAGGACTTAAAGCACTTACTGATGAAGATCAAATTCTAAGGCCTTCAGTATGAATTACATCTCAACATAAAGAAAACAAAAATACTCACAACTGGACCAATAAGCAATATCATGATAAATGGAGAAAAGATTGATGTTGTCAAGGATTTCATTTTACTTGGATCCACCATCAACATCCAAGTCAAGAAATAAAAAGACACATTGCGCTGGGCTAACTGGCTGCAAAAGACCTCTTTAAAGTGTTGAAAAGCAAAGATGTCACTTTGAGGACTAAGGTGCGCCTGACCCAAGCCATGATATTTTCAATACCTCTATGCATGCTAAAGCTGGAAGACCAAAGAAGAATTGATGCCTCTGAATTACGGTGTTGGCAAAGAATATTGAATATACCATGGACTGACAGAAGACTGAACAAGTCTGTCTTGGAAGAAATACAGCCAGAGTGCTCCTTAGAAGCAAGGATGGTGAGATTTTGTCTCATGTACTTTGGACATGTTATCAAGATGTCCCTGAAGAAGGACATCACACTCGGTAAAGTAGAGAGTCAGAAAAAAAGAGGAAGACCCTCGATGAGATAGACTGACTCAGTGGCTGCAACAATGAACTCAAGCATAACGATTGTGAGGATGGTGTACGACCAGGTAGTGTTTCATTCTGTTATACATAGGGTTGCTATGAGTCAGAACCAACTTGACGGCATCTAACAACAACAACAACAACAGCATACTTAAGAAAAAGTAATATTACCAAGGAGAAAGAAGGATATTAAAAAATAATGAAAATATCAATTCATCAAGAAAACATAATAGAAAAGGAGGGTGAAAATTGTTGCACAACTTGAAGAATGTAATCAATATCATTCAATTGTACATAAAGAAATTGTTGAATTGGTGTATGTTCTGCTGTATAAATTTCCAACAACAAGAAAAATAAAATAAAATATTAAAAAAGTAATAATCATGTATGTTTCAAAACACATGAACCAAGAACTGAAAAACATGGAAAGAGGAATACACAAATCTACAATTATAACAGATTTCAAAGCTCCTCTCTCTGTAGTAGATAGAGCAAGTAGACAGAATATCAGTGAGTATGTACAAGACTGGAAAAGCATTATCAACCAACATGATCTAACTGACATTAATAGATCACTCTACCCTACCACAGCAGAATATACATTCTTTGTAAGTACACATGAACAACTATCAAGATAGACCACATTCTAGGCTATACAATGCAACAAATTTTAAACGATTGGAATCATACAAGGCATGTTCTCTGATTACCATGAAATTAAAGTAGACCTTAAACCCACAAAAATTCCATGGGTCAAAGAATGAATTACGAGAGAAAGTTGCATGAAAATGCAACATATCAAAATGTGTGGGGTGCCGCTAAAGCAGTGCTTGCAGGGAAATTTATAGCATTGAATGTTTATGTTAGAAAATAAAGTCTCAAATTAATAAGGTCTCTAGCTCAGTACTGGAGCTTCCATCTTAAGAAACTAGAAAAAGAAGTGTAAGTTAAACCTAAAGGAATTAGAAAGAAGAAAATAATAAAAATAAGAGTAAATATCAATGAAATACAAATCAGAAAATCAATAGAAATTATCAGTAAGACAGAAAACTGATTTTGAATCTAACAAAGGGCATCCACAAAAAATATATTGCTAATATAATACCTACTGTTGAAAGGCTGAATGATTTCTACCCATATGATTGAAAACAAGACATTGCTGTCTGCTCTCCTCACTCCTATTTAACAATTACTATAAGTCTACAGTAATCAAGCTAGTGTAATACACACATGGAATGTACATGTAGATGAATGGAACCGAATAAAAAATCCAAAATATACCAGCACATGTATGGTCAATTAATTTTTAACCAATTTCCAGGGTTATTCAGTGGAGAAAAATGGTCTTTTCAACAAAGAGTTTTGGAGCACCTGACAAGGAAAAATAATAATAACCTTGACTCTAACCTCATACCCTATGTAAAAAATTAGCTCAAAAGGGACTATAAACCTACTGGTAAAAGCTAAAACTATAAAATACCTAGAAGAAGCCAAAGGAGAAAATCTTGTAATTTGAGTTGTGCAAGAATTTCTTATATAGGAGTAAAAAACACAAACCATAAATGAAAAAAAAGATACTATTCAAATATTGAAAAGACAAGTCATAGACTGGGAAAAATGTTAGTAGAATACATATCCGATGAAAGACTTGTATCTACAATATACAAAGAAATCTTACAACTCAATTATACACAAAGGGGGATCTTACAACTCAATAAGCACAAAAACACCACCATAAAAAGGCGAAAAGATTTGAATAGACTCTTTGCCAAAGGTACACTAATGGACATAAGTACATGAAAAGATGTTTAACATCAGACATCTGGAAAAAGCAAATAAAAACCATGATTTAGAAAATAAATGAATTTGTTTACTTGTTTCATTTTTTTTTACTTAAAATTTCTGTTTCTGATCATACATTTCATCCACTGTATCATACTTACTGCCCCTAGTAAGCTATGTTCTCTCTGCCTGTCATTGTCACAGCTCATGTTCTTGATCTTCGGCTCCCAAACTTCACCCATTACATGCAACCTCAAACCATCTCTCAAACTTGCATTGAAGAATCCCAGCCTTTATGAAGTAGTGCTAATACTTTACCCTCATCCCTAGATTCCTTGTGTTTCCTATTTAGAGATCCCTACCCCACAGCAACTACCCAAGTCATTTGATTTTTTTAGGCAGATAATTTAACTTTCCACCAAAAACTGAGAGCTTAATCAAAAAGTCAATTTTCATGTTTTGTTCTTAAGAGAGATATTTCATTGTCTGCTTCTCCCACAGGCCCCAATCATAGCCCCATGTGTCTGTTTTGTTCAATAATGATATTCAAGTCTCTAGAACACCTAGAACCTAGAACTCATGGAATAAATGCTCACTGAAAATAATGAATGAATAATAAATATTTATTCCCCCTTGAATTTAACCTGCCACATCCTTAAAAAGAAGATACTTCATCTGCCATTTTATGGGTTTTATTACCTTTTTTAATCCACATTACTGATTTAAAAAAAAATGGATTACTTAATTAACATACAGCTATTGAGCAGAAATTAGTATCTGAAACAATAATATAGTTTCCAAGAAAATTTAAAAATATATCAGTAGACAAGTTTCTTGCCCTCCAAGAGAATAAAACTTACTATGGAATAAAAAGCAACTGAATATATCTAGAGAGCAGCTACAAATCAATTTGTCAGGCAGTAGAGAACAATCTACTGTAAAAATGAAAGACTTGATAGAAGTGACATAGGGAGTGAATTCAGGGAGAATTCCTAGAAAAATATATTCTTTGAATAAAATATCAAATAAGGTGCTGGAACATGGATTGGCAACTCAGACAAGGAAAAACATTCTCTAAAGATTAAAAGGCTGACACTAAACATAAGAAATGTAAGCGGATTTTGTTAGACTGGAGCAAATATTGGTGATAAAAAATACTATGAGAAAATATGGAAGCATAAGAAAAATAATAGAAGTTGGATGCTAAAATGAGAATATAGGGGCATTTACTGAAAAATTCAAATATAAGGAGTTATAATTTAGAATTGAATTAGTAATAACACCTAAATAGTATTTAGTAAATGTCATTAAGATCCTCTCATAGATTGATAGGTCGATAGACAGAGAGGTAGGTAGGTAGATAGACAGATAGATAGATAGATAAATATAGACAGATAACTATTTAGAGATAGATAGCTAGATACATATTTATATAAAGTAAGAGTGTATGTGGGAGTGCTTTGAGACCCAGAAAGTCAATACACTGATATACTCATCTACCCAAAGCAAATTGCAGTGACAGTTTAAAACATAAAAAGTAAAATCCCCAAAAGAAAACATGATTCAAAACTATTATAATGATCTCTGTAAACAAGAAATGTAACATATTGCACACTGGTGAGTGGGACTGAACCATGCATAGGCTTGCTAGGCTCAAGGCTCAGAAACAAGCAGTGACAGATGGGATTTCAGTGTCTACAAGGTAAGAGGAGCTAAAATCCTGCAAACAGGGGAGGAATCAAATTTAAGGGGTTAGCAGCTCTGGCTGTGGAGACAACTTGCTTGGGTTCAAACTCCAGCTCCACCGCTAAGTAGCTGTGATCCTGGGCAAAATAAAGGTGGTAATAAGGACCTCTGAAGAAAAGATTCAAGCCTCAAGTTGCAATATTGAAGTATTCTATTGGCAAAATATTTAACAACACAGAAGTATCAAAAGAAGATGGAAAGAATACACAGAGTCACTGCACCAAAAAGAAGTGGCCAATGCTCAACTACAATCAAGAACCAATGGTATTGAAAGAAGAAGTCCAAGTTGCATTGACGGCATTGGTGAAAAACAAAGTTCCAGGAATTGACAGACCAATTAGGATGTTTCAACAAAGGGATGCAAGCCTGGAAGCACTCACTGGTCTATGCCAAGAAATTTAGAAGACAGTTGCCTGGCCAACCAACTAGAAGAGATCCATAAAAAGATGATGAAGAGATGCAAAGAAAGGTGATCTAAGAGAATGTGGAAATTATCAAACAATTTCATTTATATCACAAGCAAGTAAAATTTTACAGAAGATAATTCAAACACGGTTGCACAGGGAAATGCCAGAAATTCAAGCCAAATTCAGAAGAGGACATGGAACAAGGAATCTCATTGCTGATGTCAGATGGATCTTGGCTGAAAGCAGAGAATACCAGAAAGATGATTGCAAACCAAATCAAACCCTCTACTGATGAGTCAATTCCAACTCATAGTGACCCTATAGGACAGAGTAGAACTGCTCCAGAGGGTTTCCAAGGCTGTAAATCTTTATGATGCAGAAATGCCACATCCTTAGAGAGATGTTTATCTGTGTTTTATTGATTAAGAAAAGGCATTTGACTGTGTGGATCATAACAAATTATGGAAAACATTGCAAAGAATGGGAATTCCATTCCAAGTATTCAATTGTGCACATACAAAAACTGTACATAGACCAAGAGGCAGTCGTTCAAACAGAACAAGGAAATAACGCATGGTTTAAAATCAGGAAAGGTGTGCGTCAAGGTTGCATCTTTTCACTATACTTATTCAATACTTACGCTGAACAAGTAATCTGAGAAACTAGACTAAATGACAAAGAACGCAGAATCAGGATTGGAGGAAGACTAATTAACAACCTGTGATATGCAGATGACACAAACTTGCTTGTTGAAAATGAAAGGGATTTGAAGCACTCACTGATAAAGATCAAAGATTACAATCTTCAGTATTACACCTCAACTTAAAAAAAAAAGAAAATCCTCACAACTTGACTAATAAACAACATCATGATAAATGGATAAATGGAGGAAAGATTGAACTTGTCAAGGATTTCATTTTACTGGAATCCACAATCAACGCCGGTGGAAGCAGCATTCAAGAAATCAAACAGCATATTGCATTGGGCAAATGTGCTGCAAAAGACCTCTTTCAAGTGTCAAAAAGCAAAGATTATTATTAAAGAGAGTTCTTCGATCTGAGGACAAACAGCTTCAGCTCACAAACAGAACCTAGGACACAGGATCGTATGAGCCAGCTACCAATCTAGGAAATGAACTCTCGAGGACTATCCAAAACCAAAAGAAATACAACAGGGAATCAGAGCAGTTAATCAATAAATGACAACAACATCAAAACAATAAAAGAGGGAATAAACAGCATAGGTATAGAACCTTCTTTT